>NC_056734.1:767144954-767204327 GCF_019279795.1 Protopterus annectens | reverse complement strand
AATGCCTATAACCATTATTTAAGAACTGATTCTTGCCAATTTGGTTAATTTTTAATGTGATTCCTCTTTTTCCAAAAAAAAATATATATATTTTGCTGATTTTTTATTTTATATTTTTTTCATATAATATGTAGCTCCAGTAAGATCAACATTATAAAACTGTTTTGCCACCTGATGAAAATATTGTCTGTAAACTCTTCCGGTTTTTCCCCATGACATGCATTGCATTTATCACAGCATTGTATCCTTCCTGCTAATCAGTTTTTGCCGTATATAATTACATACATTCGCACTCTTCTTCTACCATCAGTTAAAACCGGTTGTGTGATAGATGTTTGCTTGAAATCAGATGAATGCAAGAGAAACTGACACAAATTTGCAAATGAAAATCTGTGTGCTTTGCCAAAGGTGGAGCAGTTGAAAGGTATGGCCTCTTGCACTGAAAACATTTCCTTACTGTTTACATTATTTATCAGGTAGGTGTACTGGTCAACTGACACTTTTCAGCCCTAGTCCAAGCTTCGTGAAGAAGCAGTATAACAAAAATGAAAAAAGGTTTTCTTTAGCTGGAATTTTCTGTGTGTCTCATTTGTTTATTATTTTTTTTATAAAAACATGTGAGAAGCAATCAGGCAGTCTGAGAATAATGCAATTAACACAAAACATCAAATTGTTTCTTGGATGCTGTGAGTTGATATGTGACCCATAGGTTGCATAGAAGACCATGCACAAACATATCTGGTTATTAAAATTAGTATATAGTTTGGAGTAAGAAAACTCTTCTGGATATTTGATAGAGAAGATCCTGAGCTCTAATAAAAGAAGAACCTCTCCTAAAATGTGCATCTGTTTTCCTTTTAGAAGAAATGTTTTCAATTTAGATTTGAACACTCTTTGTTTTTTATTTAATTTCTGATTCTAATTTGATTTCTTTTTGTATTTCAGTACGCTAGGCCTATTTTGCAAAATACATTCTATGGGTTTATGAATAGCAGCTTCTAGAAAAACATACTGCTCCCACTGAAATCTATTTGAAATCTTGTGTGTCTATACAGATCCTAATTTTGTCTTGCTTTGCAGTATTTACTATGCTGTTTACTCCCTTCAGCACACTTTGTCTACTACACCTAGCAGTTCAGTGCACCTACACTCATGCTCTAGCTTTTCTTCAAAAGCAATAAACAGTCTGCTTGGAGCATATATCACTGGATGGCATCTGGTAGTATTTGAATATGATATGCTGTCATCAAGCATTCTAGCACCTTAAACAAACAGTAACACACTCTACGACATTAGTTGAGTTATTTGTAAAGATGCACTTATAGTGGACATTTTTTGGCATTCTTTTTTCTCCACATATTCTTATTTTAAAACTGAGTGTTCTGCATTTTCTTTAGTTAATTTGAAGCTTAAATTACAGTCAGTGCACTTGTTTTGCCTTAACACTACTCAAAATCTATCGGGGAACCGGCATCTCAAATGTTCTGTCATTCAGTGTGAACATGAGCTGCCATCCCAAGTTCTTACTAAACTAGGTGATCAACGTATACTGCAGTCATGATGTATCAAACTCTGCACATTTTGACTGTAAAATGCCCTTTTTATTAAATTATTTTTTCAGCAGTATTTCCTGAGTTGTATTAATTGTACAATATTCACACAAGCATCTCTGCTGAAAATATTAGGTTTCCTTAACTTTGCAGAGTTGTGGCTTGAAACAGCTGTTTATACACTTTACACACACAGCTCAACCCAATTTGACCTGCTGCCTTTTAATGAGTACCCAGAATATGAGAACAGCATACATGTAGATTTAGTTTTGCAGTTTGGAGTCTGCATTCTGAGTGTAGGTTCCTAGACTATGTTATACTCCACTTTAGTGTGCAAATTAAACACAGCAGCTTTAGTATTTCGTGTAAGATCTCATTCCAGACTTCAAGAAAACTCTTCCAGCTCACATCCTCGGTTTTACCCAATATTTCATCCAAGAGCTCTGTGTTTGTACATTGTTTCAGTTATTAGTGTGTAAAATATCTTCTAACTGCATTTCTACTGTACCTGTAAGCATTATTTTTAGCTGAATCATCTGCTTCTCCAATATTAATATTCTGTGTTTGTAAATTTACATTTATTTTTTAATATATTTACTTTTAATTTTTTGAGGTCCCCAGCCCCACAATGGCCTTCTAGCTTCCACCTTAGCAGCTCAGTAAACCCATTCATTCCCCCGAGAAAGAGCCCACTAGCCTTCCCCTAAGACAGTTTCTCAAACTTTTCTGATTGCGGCCCACTTGGACAAAGCACATAACTCAGTGGCCCACTAGCCCCTTCCATAAGTCGCATGATTTAAAGATGCGTCATATTTAGAGTACTGACGCACGTAAAATCTCAATCCGAATCCTGACATTTAATTTAATGAATAATTTTCCTGAGTAACCGCTTCATTAGTTTGTATTGTGTACGCACAAGTACTAAAATGACACAATAAATTATTTTGCCCAGAGGTCACTTCAGCAGTCTGAGCACGTATGCACAAGCACTTCCTTGATGGACAAATAATTTATTTCCCCAAGCAACATCTTCATTACTATGTCCAGGTATACAAAAGCACCAAAATGAAACATTTCCCAAAGAGACATCTTCAATAAAATGTCCAGGTACAGTATGCACAAGCACCAAAATGAAACATTCACCCAAGTGACTTCTTCAGTAAAATGTTGAGGTATGCACAAGCACCAGAATGAAATGTTTGCCCAAGCGACATGTATCTAACAAGCATGCAGTCTGGATGAAGTTCACTGGCTTCAAATAACAGACTTCCCATGTGCAGCACAGCACAGACAGAATTGGTATTTTTAGGGATTTCTCCTTCAGTCTCTGGCACTCTGCTGAATCTGTGCTGATTGGTTAATCTCTTGCAACAAGATGAGATTAACCAGTCAGCTTCAAGAAAGGAGGGACTCATGGGAGCAACACATCCGGACACCAATACATGCAGATACCAAAAAAAAAAAAAAAAAAAAAAAAAAAAAAACTGACAATGAAGAGGACACATATATTTATCATTAACTCTGGAGGCCTACCAGGAAATTCCCATGGACCACCACAGACAGCACTTTGAGAAAGGCTGCCCTAAGAGGTGAAACTCCAGCACTGGTGGTAATGCCATGATTGTGTGTGTGTGTGTGTGTAAGGGAGGGGGGGGGGGGTCAGGATTTTTTTTATGCACTTATTCCCTTCCCTTGCCTTCCTGTAACTGATTTCCAGCATGAGGAATAGGCATGCTTTCCACACAGGAAAGCCTCAGGCTATGTGACTTACCATTTGTGATGTGATCACAGTCCTCGCAGTTTACCAGCTTTGGCTTGCCCTTAAGTGGGCACACCAACAACTGCTGCTGTTTTCCCACCCTTTTCATACCAACTCCTATAGCATCCTGACTGTTATGAGAACCTGGGTAATCTGATACAAAAGTCAGGGCTTTATCCCTTTTCCTTAATTTTACTGCATACTGTCTGTATCTACTTTACTCTCCTATCAGAATGTGTAAAGAATGGATTGATATAAACTTTTTTACAGCATATATTATGCTATTGAATTGTGGTATACCCAGTATCCACATTTAACCCAATTGTATAACACTCCTTAGATTGCTTATTACTAATTCAAAATTGTATAATTCAAAAATAATTTTTGTTTATTACTTTAAATAGTAACTCTGTGTAATCTTTACTGTAATGTGAAACTTTTCTCCCCGGGCCTCCACTGAAAATGGGTTTCTGGCCCAGTAGACTTTCCTGGTCAACAAATGTCAATAAATAATTTTTTTTGTAAGTAGACCTGTCTGCAGCTTAGGTTTAAAATGATATTTTTCTGGGATGTGCAATCCATCACATTTGAAAAGAAGCAATGTAAAGTAAAATAAATCATGTTATAACTACGCTGTTTATGTTGGGTATGAGTCTGTCCCACTTGTTTGTTGCTGAAGTGGGAGACAATAGATTTGACTTGTAAGCTTCAGTTTCTTGCACACAATGTTTACTTTGTACATTTGCACATACCAGGTTATCATTTTAACTGCACTGTTGACAACTTGCTAACACGACACACAGATCCCCCACCCCAGAGTCAAATCCATTCTTTTGTTAAGAATTGCCTGATTTCTCAAATTTGCAATCATGTGCCCTGCGTTTCAACTAAGTGCAATGCCATATGCATCAGCATTCTCTTACTCCCCCTAGTATTGCTGGCTTCATCTATGAAGCCTATATGATGCTGACAACAGCTCCTCTCCATATCCCCTTCCCAACTTACCAGTTTGTGTGGTTACAACCACATGGCATATTACTGGGGATGCTTAAGGTAAAATAGTGCAGCCAAGCAGCAGCTGATAGCTGCACAGCTTGCAAGTGTGTGTTTGTGTGTTGGGTTGACTTTTTTGGCATCAATACAAGACCACACTTCATAGAATGCAGGTCAAACCTTTGTATATAAGACTTCCAATTTATGATGGACTTTCCCTGCCGCTAGAAGCTTGTTGGTGGTTGAGTAATTACTTACCAAGCAAAAAGATGACAAAATGTCTAACCAAAAATGGAATCAAATGCACCCAATTCAAATAAAGTACATATTTTCTAACAAATTATGTGGGACTGTCTTTGTGCAAAAGTACAGAATAAATAGGGTTGAAAATGTGAAACAAATTTAAGTTTTGGTCAGTCATAGAGTCCAGACAGAGAAAGTAAATGATATCTGCACAGTAATAGAACACATACATAGATGACCAAATGCTTCCAATTAATGTTCTAGGTAGAAAAAGGAAATAACTAATGACTTGACTGCAGAATCGTAATATAATAATATAACAGAGTGATGGCCTTCGCAATCATGAGGTCAAGAAATAGAGCTGCTTTTGCATTCAGCTTTCATTCACAAGTGATAAAAATGCAGAAACCCATCTGTATAACCAGGCCCAGGCTTAAATGAAATTGAAAGCTAGGCTAAGGCCAAAGTGGCTGCCCCTAGTGGCATTGCTCTGGCACCCCATTTTTCCTGAAGCCTCATGATCTTTTCTTCCTACTGTAGGTCTTGTTTCAGTCACCAGGGTTCCCTTTCTCAGTGTTTTCATTAGCAATGGTTTTATGACTTATCTTTTGTTATCTGCATTCATTCCACTCAGCATCTGGTTCATTGCTACACATAGTAGCCCCCTACCCAGTCTAATGTGCAGTCTCCTAATGGAATGTAGTACTATTAAGTAGATTAATGATCTCTGCAATCTCCACATTAGTTATCAGTAGGAAACGGCTACACATAACATGCACACTGCATCCTTATAAGAAACAGGTCTCAGTTGCCCATCACATACCTCTCATCTGTCCAGATTTTACAGAATGTCCAGGTTTTGGCTCATTTTTGATCTATTACTCACAAAATTAGTAGTGTTCTGAAAAATCCCTAACTGTCACTGAATGATAGACATTTGGGTTTCATACTTCATATCCTTCACGAATGTAAATGCAAAACTTATTACTCTAGAATATTTTTGAGTTTACAAGATCAATATCCTATATCTGTCCATATTTTTAGTCGTTTGTTCCTCCCATTATTTTTGTCTGTCCAGATTTTTTGTGCTAAGAGTTTGAGAGATGGGTCCATCTGTAAGGTGTATGCCATTTTTTTAAATCCGTAATATACTCCTGTTTAGAAAATAAACGTTTTTAGAGTCTGTTAACCTTGAAAGTGTCGAGCCTTTGTGCTGCAGGCATGAAAAATGTAACGAATCTTGACATTTTAATTATTCTGCCTTTAAATATTTTCACAGCAGAAACCTACACTTATGCCTAGCTAATCAAGCTGCAAAGTTTTTAACTCCAATCTTATAATATGGGAACTTGAGTAGAAGTGTATTCAGAATAATGGTTTACCACCCTGACATAATGCCCTTGTTCAGATGCCATGCCAGCAACAAGTACATGCTCCCCCCACATGTAACATTAGCTGATTACACCAAGCACAAGTAATGAAATCCCTCCCCTACTAAAAACTAATTTCCTCTCTAATATTTATTGTACTATACTCTCCAATCTCAAATTTACTATTACCCTCTCCATGCATAATATTTTCCAAACTTACTAATGGCTAGTAGCTATATATTTTGAAATGTTAAACCTACAATTGAGTTTTTAACAAAAAATATTCACTTTATGTAAATGTTAAAATGTCTGTATTGAATTGTCTTTTCATTTTTGTAACATTGTGACAAGCCAGTTGCAAATATTATGATTGAGCTTATCTGTAAATGTTTAATTAGCTGTATGAACTATGTCCTTTTGTAACGTGAAATGTAATTTGCAATTATTGTGGAGCTTTTCTCCCCGAGCCTCCACTGAAAATGGGCTCTTCTTTGGCCCAGTGGACCTCCCCGGTCATCAAACTTAAATAAATAGTAGGTTTATATCCATTGTTACATACACTGTAATAAAGTTAGTCATGAAACCTCTTTACATACGTGTAATATAGTACTATGTGTGACAAATTTCAAGCTCTCAAAGAAGGTATGACAGTTTTTTGGGGGGTTGCTTACTTCAGCTGGACTACTACTGAATTGCATACCTATGAGTCAACATGTTTAACAGATTCCTAGTCTATGTATGTGCCAACTGGGGGGAGTAATTGGTGGCCATGAGCTTTGTATATCATATTAAAGTGGTAAAAGACCCTAATCTATTGCAGTCTCTATATGGGAAAGCACTGCATAAAGCTCCTGCAAGGTTGGACAACATATTCAAAATGCTTCAAAGATCCGATGGCAAAGTACAGTAGAAGCTGTATATAGCGGTCATGTTAAGTAGAGTTTTTTTCTGAATGAATGCAGGGAATACTTTGCTGGAAAATCTGGGTGTTATACTGGTTGTAATATAAATGACAATGACACCTGATATATTGTATGAACTGAAGATAGACAAGATCAGGAAAAGCATCTGTTGAGGGAAGTCATTGTGTCAAGGTGGTCTGGTAATAGTACATCCACTGATGTAGTTATACTATACTGTCAGGGAAGTTTTGCCTTTCACTGAAGGTTTAGCGTTTAAGGTGAAAAAGTCATATTTCATTTGAGGTAAGAAACCAGATGCTTTAGAAAATCCACAAGCCTCATTTGGGACTATCAAAGTGCAAGGAAATAGCTGCAGATGTATTAGATTTCACTGACTGCCCATATAGAACAGATGGTTCAGAACTGTTTACTTTGAAGTAAACTGTACGGAGAGGAACTTGCACCTTATGAAATTCTAGCCATTCCCTGACTGAATAGGCGCTGTTCCTTTTATTAGCATATCACTCTAATTTTTGTGTTGAATGTTCACTGTTATTCACAGTACTCAGTCATTTTGTTGAAATGCGGAATTTCTACATTAGTTATAAAATGATGTAAACTATGCTTTTTACAAGATGACTGACATCAGGAGGCTTATGCAGTCAATGCAGCTGTATGCATTTTGTTTAGGTAAGGGGCAACAGGATCCTGACTTCAGTGTGCATGAGTGTGTGAGTGTGTGTGTACAAAGAAGTTGAGAGGTATACAAGACCCCCCCCCCCCACACACACACACACAAATCGATTGTGGCAAAAGTAAATTTAAAAACAAAAGCATGTATATTCTGCTGTGCACAATGTCTAATACTATCATGGTCTCCTTTTGTCCATACCATATTATTGTGGGTCTAGAACATTATATTTTTCCATATAGGAGCTTACGAAATCAGATATATGTTAATACATTGTAATAATTTCTGCACTGAGCTTCTTAGGCAGATGGGTCTGTAGTTCCTGTGACCTGATGATCATTTATGAAGGGAGCAACAACTGACATTTTCTATAACTCAAGAACATGCCCTATGGCTATGCTTTGGTTGAACAGTTTTAGGGGGGTACAGAGAGGGTGTGTCTGGTGCTGTTGGTTGAGTAGTAAGATATATTATCAATGCTCATAGAGGTGGTACTCCAAAGTTTTGGAGAATGCAATTAAGACATGTAATAATCTTAGGGGGAGGACTTGAGGAATTTGTGGAACTTCAATAACGGTTTCTGACAGAACTGTTGCTTGGTCAACTAGTGCCCTCGGCACAACACCCCCCCCCCCCCAAATTTGCTTCATCCTTTCAGATTTGCAGAGAAAGGGATAAAAAAAGTAATCTGTCTGAAACACCTTTTAGAAGATGTAGTCTAGAGATGTACTAACTTCATACCATTGGCAGTTATAGACTCAAAAACTTCAGTAGATAAATTTTCCTGTAGTAGCTGCCCTTGATTCGGCTGAAAAGTCCTTAAATTGAACTTAGTTGCTCAGAGAGCACCTCAGCTGTGCTTTTGCCCCTTAAGCAGTCCCAAAAACTAGCAAATCTAGAATAGTCTCAATACCACTTTAGATTAGTATAGACCCTTTTATAGAGCACATCTATTAGTATAGATGGTGTTAGAGCACCCAGTTATACCACACCTCTCCATTTTTTCTCCGCACTGAAAACAGGATTTAACCTAGCATTATGGATGGTCAGTTTAGCTCCATTTCTGCAACCCACCTGATTGACATGGGTATCCTGAGGAAGTGTAGCAATTGCCTTATGTACACTGACAACCCTGTATTCCTAAATCACCAAAGTATAATTTGTGAGAGATGCATCTACACTAAGAATCTGGAATCCTTGCTGTCTTGTACACAGAACAGTAACATTTAACAGGTTGTCAGCTCGCATACTAAACTCCTTTGCAAACCATGCACTCAACACCTAAACCATCATAAGTGGAGGTACTCACCAGAAACCTACTTAAGCACCAGAGACCTTCCAAAAACGTGCTGCACCTAATACAGCACCTACAGCACTCAATACATAGAAAAACGCGAGAGTCAGTGTTTCACTAAATAAGCCCCTAAGGCAAAGCATATCTAAACCAAATATTTGTCATATGTGACTCCAGTGTGAGAGCCCGATTTCCCTATTTACTAGGCTAGACAAAGAGAAGGTTATGGTCAATTGTCTATCAGGTGCCAGGATCGGTCAGATCACACATGCACTCAAGTCTCTCAACAAGTACTGCTATGACTCTGTAATAGTTCATGTTGGTGTGAATGACTTGAGATGTACCTCACTGGGCTACATGAAGAGAAACATGATTGAACTCTCTGAATATGTGTCCTAGACAGGTATGTCCCTAGGCTTGTGCAACATTCTACCCTCGCCTAGGATGATACCACAAGAAAAACAAAAAATGATTGACTTCAACAATTGGTTTAGTTTCTGGTGTTATTCTAAGGGTATCCAGTTCCTGTCGGCCTAAGATCACATGGTTGATAGACCACGCTGCTTTGCCAGAGATTGTCTTAACCTGTCATCTCTAGGCTTTCAGTTACTGACTAAGGCACTTGCCTCCCCCATAGGGCCTTTTTAGGCAAGTTATTAAGAACAAAATTTCCAATGTCAAAATAATCACACTCAAATAAAAGTTATGCTGCTAAGTCAGAAACTGAACTCTGTGGAAGCACTCCTCTTCCAGTAGGTGTTGACATCTGTGCAGTCACAGAAACTTGGTTCAGGGCTGTAGAGAGTGCACTGGCCTTTTAAGGGTACAGTGCTTTACACACTTTCAGATCACAAAATGAACCTGTGAGAACCAAAGGAGGGGAGTATCTATCTTCATCAAAGATAAATATACCTCTAGATTGGTTAGGCAGAAAAACTCCATGTTCAACTAACTGTGGGTAAGACCCCCTTTCATGTCATCGTTACCTATAGGCCTTCTTCAGTGAACCATGATATCCATGCTGCTTATTTGGACCAACTTGAGTCAATCAAATTACAAGCAAGCACTCTGAGTGATTTAACTCTCTCTCTCTCCATTGACTGGGAAACTTGTACGAGTACCAGCATGCTCACAGAAAGGTACCTGGACTTTAACACTAATGACCTGGAACAAATAGTATGCAGCCCGACAAGGTGCTCAAATATTCTTGATCTATTCCTCACCAACATGGGTGACCATTGCACCACCACAAGTATAGGACCCTCACAGGTAAAATCTAATCACAAATCAGTTACAGTTGAAGGAATATAACACCTGAGCCCCTCTTACTTGAAATCTGGCTAAACAATTCCACCAAAGCTAATTTTACCCTCATAAGGGATAGCATAAATAATTTCCAAGCTCTTGTCCCACAGATGGCATTGACAGCCATACTACGGTATATACAACTGCCCTGTACAATCACTTATACAAATGTATTGACACTGCTGTACCTGTCAAAACAAGATACTGGAGAAAACACAAGCCTCCCTGGTCGACATATAGCATTAATAAGTTATACAACAAGAGGAAGAAATTGCAGTCTAAGAATAAAAAATAGAGGTCCCAGCACTGGAAGATCCTCCTCTTGAACAAACAATAAGACAACTGGTAAAATCCTCAAAGGGCAACTTCAAGAAAAAAAATTAGCAAATATAGCTAAGAATAACCATAAGGCATTTTTCAACTATATCACTAACCTGTAAGGTAGGGCCTAGATGTGTACTGAACTAGCTGTGGATGACATCACACACTGATTCTGAGAAAATAACCTATTAGCTGGCAGGTTTGGTAAAAATTTCACCCCTTGTCCCCTCCAAACATTATACAAAGCATTCCCGCTACATCTCCCCCACTTTGCATCTCCAGAGAACAAGCCATTAATGCTCTGTCAAAGGCCAAACACACAGCCTCTTTGGGACCAGATGGGTTATATTTTAGATGGTCAAAACATGTTAACAACTCAGGTACTCTCTTCATCCACAGCCTGAGTACTGGTTTGTCCCTGCTGAATACAAAGGGTTAACAGTCATCCCCCATCATACATGGGGGTACAGCAACAGACTCTGAGGACTACAGACCCATAAGCTTAACCAGTCTTATTTGTGCAGCCATGGAATCAAATCATCATAGGCCTTATAAACAAGGATATGGGTGATCTCCAAACTCTTGATCCGACACAATTTGGTTTTGTCAAAGGCAGATCATGCCTATTAAATCTGGTGGACTTCAAAAATGTCACCAGAGCAAATCTGTGCATACAGCCTACCTTGACTTAGCCAAGGCCTTTGACACAATCCCACATTCAGGCATCATTGGTAAACTCTCTTAGTTGGATATTAACTGTTCTGTCATTAAGTGGGTTGCTAACTGGGTCACTGACAGATCACTGTCAAAGTTGGGGACTTTACCTCAACCGGCAGACCGTGTCACAAGTGGGGCTCCACAGGGCTCAGTGCTGGGCCACCTAATGTTTGGAATATACTTCTCAGATGTTCAGGATAAAGTAGAGGGGCTATGGGTGACCAAGTTTGCCGATGACTGCAAATTAGGTACAATAATTGAATCCCCAAACGATGTCTGTATACTTTGAGGGACTTGCACAAACTTGTAATTGGAGCCAAAGCCATAGACTCAAACTCTTTGCTAAAAAATGCATTATCATCCCCTTGGGTAAAAACCTATATCCATACATACTATCATATAAATAATAATACACTAACAACTCAGTAATGAGAGACTCCTGGAATGCAAATTGATTGTAGCCTAAACATTGTTTTGTGTCTAGTGTGGTAAGAAAAGCATTTTACATTGCACATCTCATTAGATAAGGCATTGCCTCAAGACCATTTATATGAGATAAGAACTAAAAAGGAAACTAATGCTCTTTATAAACATGAACAAATAAGAACTAAAAAGGAAACTAATGCTCTTTATAAACATGAACAAGAGAATCTGGCACATGATTTTAGACTGTGTTTTGGAAAAGTTTTTTATGAATGAAAGGGGTGGACCGCGGACATTAAAATTGGAAAGACATGAATTGTACTGGCAGTTACAGCTAAATGCACATAACTGGCTAGGACTAAAAGAATAGATTTCTATAGCTTGTTTGTTAAAATTGAAAGCTTTAGAAAGATACAGATAAAAAGCATATAAGGTACATTTTGCATATTGTTTCCATGTATAATTGATTTATTTTATTTTACTGAATGTGAACATTTTAGGAATTGTAGTATACAGCTTTAACTTGGCGTCTGATTAAATGAGGGCTTGGCAGTAATGTGATGTTGTTCATTTGTCATTCATTGGTGTTTGTAAGAGTAATTGATATAAATAATGGTAGGGATTTAAAAGATTTTTTCTGATAGTTTTTTATGGTGAAAAATGAAAGCGTTCATCTTATTGATTAAAACATTTTTGGATTGAAGAATGTGGTGTTATTCTAGCTTTAATCTTTTATGTGGGATTTAGTTTTTTTCATTTGCCTTTGGAAACCAGGAGTAATACTCACCCATTGCTCCAAGTTGCAATTGAATAGGATTAAGGATTAGTTTAGCGTCACATGGTTGGGAAGCCTGTTCCAGAGAAATGGTAATCTTTGAAGCACATACCGGTCCCTACATCATATCCTTTTTGTCGTAGATGAGGTTTAGATCCTTAGATTGAGTATTTTTGATGAAAATTATTTGATGGATGTGCAACAGATTTATCAGCCTGGGATCACAGGATGCATTATAGGCTAAGCATAGATCATTGGCTCAGCAGATTGTAGGATTCAGAGTTCAGGGATATGGCCTTGAGATGGTCTGCGCAAGACTTGCTTATTTCCTATATACTTTTTGCGAGGAACCTCTGTGATCTCTCAAACTATCAATGAGCGGACTGAATATCCTTTGGATGACCTTCATTTATGCATAATTTTATAAGTTTATGTAAAATGCCTGAGTGAGGTATTGAGATGAATGCATTGGTCAGGTTGAAGTAGGCAGTGTGCATGGTTTGGTCCTTGTCTGCATCTTTAGTGACTTTCTCAAAGAAGTCTACCAGGTTAAGGAGGCATGACCTACCTTCAGAAAATCAAATTGGGTAGGGTCCTGTTTCTATAGGTCTCCTATGTTTTTTAATCAGAACCATGATGATTCATCTCATTGCTTTGCATATGAGACTAGGCTATAGCAGACCTATGGGTTTTTAGTTCCCCAGGTCTACTGAAGGCCCCCATTGTGTAGAGAGAGAACCACTGCAGTCCTCCATTCATTTGGCACCGAGCTTCTTTGGAGGCTATAGTTAAACAGGGATTCTAGCAGGCCTGACAGGTCATGTTTCGTGCTATTCAGGAGACTTCCTGGGAAATTATCAGAGCCTACTGGAGTGGTATTCTTGGCCTTAAGAGATCATATCAAAGACCTGCTCTGTGATAATTGGTGGAGAAATGGTGGAGGGTATGTCCTGGGGGGTGATAAGGGGTAAAATTGGAACTAAATTTATCAACCAGCAGATTTGCTCTATTCTTTGCTTCCATATTGTTGGTTCCATTTGCCATCAGTTTGATAAGTTGTTGAGTGTTGCTTTTAAGATAGAGGACATAACTGAAGAAAGCCTTATGATTATCTTTGGCTTGGAAGGCTGTTTTTCTCTCATATTTGGCTTTGGTAGACTTGATTAGGCTGAGTTGCTTGTTCAGATTGATAAGGAAGTTTTTACCTTGCTGTGCAATGCCCTTTTGGACATGATTTTGTTTCTTTCATTATACATCCTACTTGTACTGGGATTCTACCAGGGCAGCATGTTTTGGGAGGTTGCCATATGTTTATTTTGGGTAGGTACAGGTCTCTCCATGCAGCTACATATGACTATACAGGATTTCTGTGAATAATTCTGCAAGGGCAGCTGTGTTCTCAGGGTTTTGGGGACTTGGAATTTTGCTAGACTATCACTTAGTAAGAGGTAGTTTGCCTTGGGATAGTTTTGTTTTCCAGGGTAAATGATATCCTAGACTTAACTCATTCAAGCCATTTAAGCCTACAACTCATTTTTGCATATTTTCATTTCACACCCATAGCTCCTTATGGCATGCAGACCTTTTTTGGGCATGACTTCTTTAATTAAACAAATTATCAGCTAATAATAGGCAGTATTAGAAGGTGCAAGGCATTATTAACAAAATGACGCTAAGATTGTTAATCTAGTATGTGCTGCATTAAAGAATTTACTATTTATCACTTATTCATATTTTCATATTTGTGTTCATAATTTCATAACTGAGAGCCTTGGATGTTGCTGCGGGGTATGGTGTGATGCGCTATTGTGGGTGACAGGGAAATTCTTTAATATCCATTTATATCAGTCTATAACTGAGATATTGCTAGTTGGTGATTATGAAAATAAAAAATATTTCCATGTGTATGTAAAAAAAAAAGTGACAGATTGTGGCATGGCATCAGGTGAAACTATAGATGTTGTTGAAGAAATTTGTTGGTGATTCTTGGACTGTAAGCTGCACATATATTCATAGATTAGTACTAAGCTAACTGCCCTTGTGAACCATTTTAAGCCTAGCCAATTATCCCTTGTGAGACTCAAACCCTGCACCTTGCATTTGTCAGGCAAACACCTTAACCATCAGGCCACCCTCCCAACATTTTGAGTGATATCAGTTATTTATGTTACTAATTCTACAATTAAACATGTTTTCACATTTCTGTAAATAGCTCCGTAAATACACAATGTCAGAGCCAGATCCATCACTAGGCGACATAGGCAGCCGTCTTGGCCCCAGTGGCTGGGGGGCCACTCTGGCCAGGAGGCTTCAGTGAATAAGAATTAAAAAAAAAAAAAAAAAAAAATCTGCTGTCGAGAGCAGAATGTGTTGACATCTGCAGTGGTGGTGGTGTCTTCTCCTTTTAATGAATACTGTGCGTACACCAAGCATGGAAGCCAGCATGGCTGTAAACATATTCCACACTTGCGTGAAGAATTTAAACTAGCCATTCTGCTGAGAGAGAGAGAGGGTGCGTGTGAGAAAGAGACTGGGATTTCATGTTTGCTAATAGTGCACTATTGCTTTAAACAGGAAGCTAAAGTTTTTGGACAATTCATTCATTTCAGAACAATAACGTCATGAAAGTTGACTCGTTAAACGTAAGCTGTACTATAACATTAACAATGAAATCTGAATAATTAAAATAAATAAGTTAATTTATTGGTGCTATGTGCAAACAAAGCTGAATAATTAATTTATCTGACTTATGTTGTGAGCAAATGGGTTGCTCAACTCAATGGGTTGCTCAACTCAAAACTGCCTACAGATTTAGGAAAGTTTAATTTATAAAGATTGTTTATATTTCTTTAAATTTACAATAAAAAATCAAAATGTGATTTTTATTTCTTGGCAGTTGAATAATAAGTCCAAGGAATAGCTGACAGCAAAATTATTTGACTATAAAAGTTTATACAGCAAAATATTTAAAATTTTGTAAAAATTCAATCTGTTTTGTGTGTGTGTTTTAAACTAGCCAATTCTGCTCATATGAGATGTATTGCTGTGCAAGAGAGTAGGTGTGTGTGTTGGTCTGTGAGAGCAAAGTGAAGTTGGGTGTTTGCATGTTTTTCATACCTCTCAACTGTCCAGATTTGGCCTCATAGCTTTGGTCTGTTTCTCATAAAATTGTTGATTTTCTGGCAAGTCACAGAGGACTGAAGTTACTAAATAATAACTTCAAGTTTAAATGCCTGCAGTGACAAAGGCTGCATTTAGAAGCTGGTTTGTTTAATAAAGTCCTACCAAAAGGCATGAGAGTTCTAAGGATACCTACATATGGGAATCAGTACCTAGATTTGCTGAGGAAATGGCAAGCTTTGAATCTTGAATTAGTGTTTAACTATATAAGACTACTGATTCAACAGTTTAAACTTATAGTGTTGGCTGTTTTACAAGAACTTAACTCTGATTTCTGACTGCTATATAGCCTCACTGTCTTGTAAGTGTAAATTAGATGAGTTCTTCTTAGATATACCTGCTTTTGCTAAGCACTTAAAGGAGGTCAAGCACAAGAAATTGGCAAGAGGTTTTGCTGATTTTCAAAATGGTCGCATATTTGCATGGCCAAAGACTGATTCTGTTCCATGATTTCCAGTGATAAAAGGGATACCGCTAGTTTTGCAGCTGTTACTTCTGAGAACTTAGATGCTGGTGGGAGCTCTGTGAATGTACACTTTTAAGCTACAGCAACTGATTCACTTGCCCCCCCTTTCTTCTACTTTGGGAGAAGAGACTTTACCAGCAGCAGTAACTCTGGCAAGTGGGAACATATCCAGTATTATTCAGTCAGCAAAATTTGATAATTTACTTGGTACGGACAACTTTTTACACATGTGCCAACCAGAACCTTTACCTGCCAAAGAGAAGAGAGATAGCTCACAGAGCAGAGCCAGACAGGTTAGAAAAAGGACATTGATGGCAGGCAGCTGGATCTTGGTTCAGCCATATGGAGGAAGATTTCCCAGACTTAATTGTGTCCACCATTATTCTAACAAATGAACAGCAAGTGTGTTAAGCAAGGGCTTTTCTTTTATTCCTTCCAAAGGCTCTTGTTAATGTGACAAACTTTACTGATTTGAGATTATTTGTCCAGAGTATTTCTTTGAAGCTGATGCATGGCTTAAATTCCAGTGTTCAGAGTAATGTTTTTAAGAGACCTAATCAGTTTGTCCTGGTGAATCCACCACTGGTTGAGACTTTTTTGAAACTTTGTGAACAAGAAATACATAAGTTGTTGCGAAGTAAGCATCGCAGAGACTTCTTAACCTTACTGAAACGCAGTTTAAGGTCCTTATGGATTTAACTTTGATGGAACATGTATATATTAAACCTGCTGACAAAGAGGGCACCATAGTTGTGATGGACACTTCTATGTACATAGCATGTGTATTATGCTATTTGATTTTGCTCTAAATCTGATGTTGATAACTTATCAAGAATTTGCTCTAATCTACATGATTTGTTTGAAGGTAACATTGCCAAGGAAGTGTTTAAATATTTTCTGATTGACTATCCTACCATTCCTATTTTACATGGCCTCCTCCTTTGTGGGTTCTTAATGGCATGTTTTTGATTTTATTGATGTAATTATGAGCTCCATTTTCTACATGTTTGCGTAAAGTTGAAGAAGGTTGTGCTGAAGGAAATCTGTGATTACTAATGTTGAAGAATTAGATTTATAAATAGCCATACCATGTGCACAGAGTGAGAATAAGGATATAATGCAGAATGGTGATAACCAGTCAGAGAACACTGAATGATGAAATGATTCATCTGGGAATGAAAACTCTTATATCTGTGAAGATGATGATAAAAACTGTGGAATATTAGCAGCTTGTGTTTTATTGTGTTCCTGTTATTTGGTCGTACGTTTTCAAAACAAGGCATTCATCAGACAGAATACTACCGTGATTTTAATATAAATTATGAATATGTATTAACAGAAGTGCCAAAAGTCTTTTTGCACATTGAAAACGGCAACAAAATTGATTTCTGTCAGCATGAACGTCAAGGTTGCAGCAACCTTGAGGTAAAGATAATTTTTTTAGGGGGAACATGGAGGACAAAGAATGGTATATGATCTATTTTATTCAGGTCTTGGAATTTTGATGTTACTTCAACTATAAGCTGTTTTGTTAGGGTGCATAATTGGCTTTGCTCTTTTGCATTGGATGGCGCTTGCAGTTTTTTGGTTCATTAGTTTGTGTGTTATCCATGTAATCTACATCAGCACTTGGTACAGGAGGCAATAACCCAGTTTGCTGTTCACTATTAAGCTGTTTGTACATAGGATACCTAAGTTAAGCTATGCCCTACCATGCAAGCCAGTAAGAAGAAGAAGAAGGAGGGGGATTTGAAATTCCATCAGTGAAATCTTTGCAGGATTTTTAGTCCTAAGAAATACCTGTGTATGAATAACCATGCTTGCTTTTGATTATTCGATTTAGTTAAGTGGCTTTCATTTTTGTTATGCTAATAATTCAAACACTGATAGTCCCATCATGCATCAGTGTGGCACACTAGTCATGGAAGATGGGCACACAGCTACGTTAGTATAGCACAATGTCCAACAGAGAGAGAGACTGAGAATTCCCTTAGGTTTATAATGCTTTTGCATATACGTCAGATGGATGACTATATCTGCTAAGGCATGCCCCTGATCAGAACTATATCATTTATTTTCAAATCTCATTTCTGTATGTAGTAGTCAATTCAATACTCCACTGATCTCAGCTGTTATCCTTAAAGGAAATTCTACAGTAAGCTGTGTCCTTTCATGTTTAATCATTTGATAGTTTCAGTACTAACAAGAAAAGGTAAGTCTTACTTTTCATATAATACATCCAAGAGTGCTTTAATAGACATTGCTTAGAATGGTTACAAGAGCCCAACCCTGTCAGTTCCTACAAAATACTTGTAGACTGCATGAATCAATTTTATGTAGAAGGAATATTACTGAACGAACTAAGTTCTAGGTCTCATTTCATACAGGTCTCATTTCAAACAGTGCCTTGAATACTTTTAAATTCAATTGACATTTTGGACTTAGTGTTTTATATAAAGAGTAGTATACTGCAGAATGCACTCCTCCAAAAAAGAAAAATGAACACACACAGGCGTGCACTCACAATTTATGTTGCACTTTTGATTTAGTGATTTTTTTTTTCAGTGCTAGCACACGCATCTATTTTACTTTTAATATCTGAAACATCTGGGTCAGTATATACTTTTGTCAGCCTTTTGTTAAACCATCTTAATCACATGTAAACTATGATATGGGTACACATATATTCACAGTAATATTTTTCATCATTTTCATATAGAATACATAAGTTTTCTTAATTTATTATTCACTCCAGCATTATGCAAGCTGCCTAATTCCTGCTTTTATCTTTGTTCCCTCAAGCAGGGATAGAATTTGATTGTCTTGTCCTGAGGTGAGCATGCAACAGATTTTAATACATTGGCAGAAAGGTAATAGCTCAATGCAAATACTTTATAAAATACTTGGCAAACTCTTAAACAGTAAACATGTTCGAGCATTAAGTGAATAGCATCAGTATTGCATTTGAACCCTTAAAGTCAGCAAGAACATCTCGGCTATTGAACATCCATGGGTACATATCCTAAAACATTTTTCTTCCTCCTGCCTTCCTTACCTTCACTTGTTTTATGTGAGTGTGTGTGTACCAGTGCTAGGCAGTCAGCAGCGGTTTCATGAAAGTGAAATGTGTCGTGGCTTGTAGCACCAAACTTAATGATTTCTAATGTGTATATTTTAAGGGAAGCTTAACAAGAAAAGACAGGCTGCACTCCTGAAGTGCCATCCTTCAGACGTAACGTAAACTAACCTTAAATCTTTCTAACCTGTTGAGCTAGGGTGGATGTAAAACACCCGTAACATTTATCTGTTAAGAAAAGCTGTACTTTACAATTGCATAGATTTGGTGCTAGCTCAGATGGCTTTATCAGGACATCTACCAAAAAGACTTCCTTATAGTCACTCAAGTTGAAATTGCTTGAACATCAGTAGCACATAGAAGAAAGGTGAAAGGTATAACTCAGGTGCTCTTTCCCCCATAGGAAATTATTGCTGGTACAATTTTTAAGGGAGCGAATGCAATGATTCATTTGTTTTGGGAGATTTCTCTCTCCTTTGAGTTGTGACCATGGAATTGATATTTATAAGTTGGGGGGGGGTGCATGGGAGTTTGCCCCCTGAATAAAAATTATTAATATTTATTTTTTCCCTTCAGTATTTTGGGCATTTTGCTCTATCAGCTTTCAGGAAGTCAGCATTTCATAGTAGAACCAAAAAATGTATAGGGTTACTTTAAAATTCCATATTTCTAAAAAAAAAGTTGAATATTTATGTAAAGAAAATAAAAATGCACAAAACACTTAATTATACAGCACACATATGTGGAGCGCTCCACATTTTTCCAAGCATAGACATTCAAGTAAGCATATCTGAAGCCAATAATACAAAATATGGGAATTGGCCAAATTACCCTTACACAGATCTCATCTGAAATGCTGCCATAGGTATGGACAAAAGTAAAAATAAACATAAATGACATGAGCTGCTTTATAACAGTACTGCATACAGCAAATGTACACAGTAATAGGTTTAATTTATGTGCAAAATTCAGTCCTGCAATATTGGTCTGCATGATTACTAAGAATTTCCTCTGCCAGGACTCCTTTTGATGTCTGAAATTCCATTCATAACTTTGAACTTCTGGCAACTTTTTATTGCTTTGATTGTGTAGCAGTTTTATGTATAGTACAATTATTTTAAATATTATTGTATCTGTTTTATATACTAAAGTAGTTTTATTTTCCGTCTACGCTACCTGAGCATCTCTTTCTTTCATAAGCACTTTCGCCTTGAAAGTTATACTTTGCATTTTGGCTTAACTAATAATCATCCCCTTATACTTTCTTTCCCTGTACTCTCGGATTTTGTTTGTAGGTGTTTTCAGAATTGATATTCTCTATTTTAGATACTTTGCTACTGACTTGGACATTTATGAGATTTATAAAGCTGTGGGTTGTCAATGTTCCTAATTTTTAGTAAACCCTTTGCACCAACTGCTAGATATGCTAAGACAACTTTAGTTCCTGTGGTACAGGATTCAATTCATTTGCCTAATGTGTGACCTTTTGCAAGTCACTTAACCAAACATTGACCCCAGGTTGACCCTGAAAAGACATTGCATTGCATGTCTAGTGGGACCTTCCTTGTCAACAAACTGACATTATGTTTCACATTTAATATGCACAAAAAGTTACTTGCATAATACAATATCCTCTGTATGCATATATTTTAGAACAAAGTATGTCTTAATTAGTTTCAGCTTCTTTTATTGAATATTTTACATATTGTACCTTCTAGTGATGCAACTAATGGAGGAGGCATTGTAGCATGTTTATTGCCATTTATTTTGTTTTCAATGGTTTTCTAAAAAATGAAACCAAAAAACACTGACAAGAAAAAAAAATCTGGAATCCCAAATGAAGAAAGCAAATTGGGTTCCACTGAAACAATAAAACACACTAGAAAACCAAAAAATGAAATTTTTGCAGGGGACAGGCTCCCTGCATACAGCACCGCTTAGGGAAGCACACTAGTAACACCTGGTACTTGTATTAGCAACTCTTAGATCACACAACTGTGGGGAAAACAGCAAGCCCCCTCACCCACTCTCAGTGGATCTTTACAAAAAGGCAAAAAAAATTGTACTGCAAGTTAGAGCAGAAAAGAATGAAATGCAGCAATTCACTTTAAACATATTCACCACATGGACAAAAAAGTATCAGTCAAACAAAGCACTTTAAGTATACTGCTGTATTTTATATCCAAGCCACCTTGTTAAATAGAATGGAGCCCTTCTGAACACACGCGATTTTTTTTAAGAAGTTATTATTGGTTTACAGTTTTATGTGAACAAAGAGGATTTGTTTTGTTTGATCAGAATTGTTAGAAAAATGTGTAATAGTATAAGCATTCGAGGTTTAAAAGGGTTAATACATTTATTCTGTTCACACTGCATGAATCTGCACAGCTATTAGAAACTTAACAAGAAGCATTTCATTTCTGATAAGGTCATGAAACTTGACAGAGATATTCATTTCTGCTTATGCTATGAAAAAGTATGCAGCTGCTAGAAGCATTGATAAAGAAAACAATAGATGCTTGAAAGTTTAAACCATAGTCAGCATTACTTGTACCAAAGCTAGAAATGTACCTTGAATCTAGACAAAATGTAACACATGTATTAGAACAGTACAATTGAAGAATTGAAAAGTTAAAATGGGCTAAAATAAGCCCAAGGCCAGGTGGTTGTTCTCAAAATGTTTTGCAAAACAGCAGATAATCTAACTTAGTCAGCAATAAGGCTAATAACATTTTCTGTAAAACATACAGAAAGCTGTGTCTAACTATGTCAGCAATAGAATAGTAACAATTTCTGTGTGACAGGAAGAGAACTGTATAAGAATAACATACTAATCACCAGTAATTCAGACAAACCTTGTGCCTACATGCTTTGTCTACTTGCTGCAAGTAATAAAGGGTGCCTTGCTTGAACCTAACGTGAATTGGTCTTTGAAGTTTTTTCCTTTGACAGATTGGTCTTTCGGACCGGAACCCTGTCTTCCTCGGATCAGACGGCCAGGTGGTTGAAACCGTATGGGGAAGAAACCAAATCGGTTATTCTTGTATGGAAAGTCCTCCGACTGAATTGTCGTTCAAAAGAGGCCAGCCACTTTCTGATCTGTGACTGAAGGATGGGTTTCCGCGAATTGGTGATCAATCACGTGGGCTCAGGTAAGTTGAATCTACTTTTTTCTGTTTTCTGTTTTAGATCAGGGACTAGATGTGTATTGTTTTTGTCAGATTGTATTTTTCTTACAAGTCCGGGACAAAAAAGATTACCGTCTTGTCATAGATCAGGAGAAACAGAATAAGTAGGCAGTCATTCTGAAGAGACTATAACAAAATCCTTGGTACCACGTTAAAAAATTAAGAGAAGTTACGTAACGATCAAAGGGTAGAACAAAATGGGCAATTGCACAAAAAGACCCCAAAATCTGCCTTTAACAGAAGACGTGAAATATATGCAGTTGCAGCGTGCCGACAGTATTAGATATTATTCAAAATGGGTTAATAAATATGAATTTGACAGAAAATTAGAAAAATCCTCGCTTATCAAACTTATCAAGCAGCTCAAAACAGATTCCAAAGGTCGAGTAAAAAAGCAACGTCGATTAGGAATTCCTCAGGCACACAGGTGGCTTGAGGAAGTAAGCCGTAGGGAACAAAAATTCAAAAACAATGTTTTTAGATAAGGAGGACAATAACTTAGTAATAGCATCAGCACCTCCGCCTCTCTTACCAGAATATGAAGCAAGTGAACAGGTTAGTCCACCCCCACGATATCCTGTAGTCACTGAAGATAGAGATATTATGAAACTAAAACTGACTAAAATTAGAGATCCCATCAGGACCAGGTCCCGAACAAAGGCAGGTATTTCAGAAGAAGGCATCGAGTTATGGCAAATGGTTAAGAATTCATGATCTATAAGTGAAGAAGAAGAAATATGCCCACTTATAGAAGTACCCAATCCTCTGGCGGGTCAAGACAATCAGGACCCAACTATCTTCGTGTATAGACCTTGGACTCCGGAAAATTTCTGGAAAGCCACTGAGGGAATTCCCCATCCAAAGGTTAATTTTATAAAATTCTCAGAAGATTTACAAGGAATGAGGTTGGATTATAACTTAAATGGAGAAGAGATAGAAAAAGTAGTTGGACAGATTGTAGGGCCAGATTGGTACATGATTAGTGGGAACTGGAATCCCCGTGACGCTGCACAAAGACCCCTCCCACATAGCAGCGCAGAATTAGACACCAGAGTAAAAGATCTTACAGACCGCATCTCTGAAAAATGGAAACCTAGGGCAGACTGGACTTGCATTAATCAATGCATCCAACAAGAAGGTGAAACAATTGACCGGTACTATGCCAGATTGTTAGTGTTTTAATAACCACTGTGGAATGCAGGTTCCTGAAGATCAAACACAAGATTCCCCATATGAACAGCAGTTAAAGAATGCATTTTTAAAGGGCAGTATTGCACCTATAAGCAGTTTCATTACTAAACATATGGTAGACCATCGTACAAGCAGGTTACAATCATTACTTGAATATGCTAGGCTTGCCAAAAGGCATTTTAATAGCAAAAAGAAAAAGAGAGCTCAAGTATTTTCTGTAAAAGATGGAGCAGAAGTTATGTAGTACAGTCCGGGAAAAAAGGCAAGAAAAACGCACAGGGAAACAATCTGATCAACGACCAGAGGACTTTGAAGGGCGGAAGAAAAGGGGAGAGTGTTTTAAATGCGGTAAAAAGGGACATTTGGCAAGGGATTGCAAGAAAAACAAGGCAACAACGAAAGACGAGGAGGGTGAAGACTGACTATATGATAGTCAGGAATCCCTAGAAGGGGCTAGCGAAGAAAGGACAAATGAGAATGTGATAGAGGGAGTAGAGGAAGTGCAGGAAGTTAGTGACCATAAAGAAAATGAAATATTAGACTTAGCTTTATTGAGCTTGGAGCTCTATTTAGCGGACACAAAACCAGAAGTTACACTCTTGGTAGAAGGGAGGGAATTCAAATTCTTGTGTGACTCAGGGGGATCACGAACCCTGATACATCCCTCCAAAATGCCAGAAAACACAGAGTCACCTGATTACATACTGGTCAAAGCAGCTAATGGACAGCTGTATCGGGAGCCTCTCTCCCGTAACATTGCAATAAATGATCCAGTTTCAGGAATGACACAAAAAAGCAAAATTGTTGTTTCTGCAAAATGCCCAGTAAAACTCTTGGGCAGAGACCTCATGCAGCTATTTGGTATAGCAGTAGTCCCAACCATGCAGGGTATGGAAGCACAGCGACAAATTGATACCTTTACAGTGCAGTCGGAGGAGAAATGTTTTATTGGTCCAGCCAGGACTTGGTTACAACTGGTCCAGGGACTGTGACCAAAGAGTTAATGAATGTAGCCATCGGCAAGTTCCTCTCCCTTGATATTGATAAGCAACACCTGTTGCACTGTACCCTGTATTATTGTAACACACCAGGACCTGATAAAGAATATGAGCAAGAATTATTTAAAAATCATGCAAACAGATTGGTATTGCCTAACCTGTACTGGGACACAGAAGGGAACAGTGTAGCCAGCTGTTCATTGCCCTAGGAGTTCTGTGCACTTTATAAATCTAATCGATTACCACATGTTGGCATAACAAAAAACAGAAATATAGAATGGGCAGACGTAGGCGAAAGTCATGAGATGGGAGAAACAGACAGAACTAGAACTGTCAGAACAGGGAATACAAATACAGAAGTTGAATTGGATAACTCAGACCAACCCAGCTGTGCACTTACAGTCTAACAAGGACAGCTGATTGACACTCCTGTTAAAGGAGGAAGAAAATGCCTTACGAAATATACCAGAGACCCTCTGGTCAACAGGAAAATCAGATATAGGACTCATTCTTACAGCAGGACCAGTTACTATCATGCCAAAGTCAGCATTCAGACCACAAAAAAGACAGT
Organism: Protopterus annectens; assembly: GCF_019279795.1. NCBI lineage: Eukaryota > Metazoa > Chordata > Ceratodontiformes > Protopteridae > Protopterus > Protopterus annectens. The sequence goes on along the minus strand of NC_056734.1, from coordinate 767,179,314 downwards.
ATCCCTTAAGAAAAGATGCAGAGGCAGGGATAAAGCCTATTATAGCAGCCTTACTTAAAGGAGGGATACTAGTAGAATCTCCCGATTCACCATGTAACACATCCTTATTTCCAGTTAAAAGGCCAATGGAGAATGGCGTATGGTTCAAGATTTACAAGCTGTAAATGATGCAGTAACACCAAGAGCACCTACGGTGCCAGACCCACACACCCTGTTGAATGATTTGAAACCTCAACAGAAGTATTTTTGTGTGGTAGACATCAGCAATGCGTTATTTTCAATACCGATACACCCTGATAGCCAGTATTGGTTTGTATTCACATTTCAGGGGAAAAGGTATACATATACGCGACTACCACAGGGATATTTTGAAAGTCCAACAATATTCTCACAAGAAATGGCAAGCAACTTGGCGGGATTCACCCCACCAAGAGGCAGTCAGATTTTACTTTATGTTGATGACATCTTGCTGGCAGCCCCCACCCAGCAGGAATGTAAAGAAGATACCATAGCACTTCTACGATTTTTAGCCGCTGAAGGACATAAGGTAAATAAAAGTAAACTGCAGCTTTGGAAAAAAATAAGTCAAATACCTGGGATATGTAATATCCAAGGAAGGTAGAACATTAGATGAGGACAGAAAAATAGCAATTTTGCAAGCACCAAAAGCCACTACCAAGAAGGAAATGATGTCCTTTCTGGGTACAACCAATTTTTGCCGGAGCTGGATTCCAAACTATGCCTTAGAATCTGCACCTCTGACTGAACTTATATATAAGAAGCCTATGGCAGCGCAGGATTTGTTACAATGGACACCAGAGGCAGAATCTGCTTTCTGCAAACTAAAGCAGTTAATAGCGTCCTCATTAGTTCTGGGATTGCCAAACTACCATAAACGTTTTTTCCAAACTGTAGATTGTAAGCAGGGTTACATGACATCAGTATTAACACAACAGCATGGGGATAAGCAGTATTAACACAACAGCATGGGGATAAGCAACGCCCCATTGCTTACTATTCATCACAACTAGACCCAGTGGCACAATCCTTACCTCACTGTGTACAAGCAGTAGTTGCAGCTGCAATGGCAATACAGGCTTCAGCCTCAGTAGTTTTGTAACACCCTCTCACTTTGAGTGCGCCTCATGCAGTCGCGATTATTTTACTAGAAGAAAAGGTGGCATATCTTTCCCCTGCTAGGCATCTTTCCTGTAGGACTATATATTGTTGAGCCAACTACCTATGACAATTGAGCGCTGCATGACTTTAAACCCTTCTACTCTGCTCCCGACCCCTGCAGACGGCACACCACACCGCTACCTGCAGGTAATTGAGCAAAAGACACTACCTAGAAAAGATCTCACTGATGTCCCCTTGGATGATGCCGAGGTGACATACTACGTGGATAGCTCGTGCAGAAGGGGTCCTGCAGGACAGAACCTAGTAGAATATGCAGTAGTTTCTGATACTGGGATTATAAAAGCAAAACTTGTACCACACAACTTATCTGCACAGGCAGCAGAATTGATTGCCCTGACACGGGCATGTACCTTAGCAAAGGGTAAATGTGTAAACATTTTTACTGATAGCCAGTACGCTTTATCTACTGTACATGTTTTTGCGCAACAGTGGAAAAACCGGGGAATGATCACATCTACTGGCAAACCTATAAATCATGCACAGTTTATTTTAGATCTTTTAGAATCTATTCAGTTACCTCAGAAAGTAGCCATTTGTAAATGCACAGCTCACACCAAGCAACAAGATAGGATTTCAAAGGTAATGCGAGAGCTGATACAGCTGCAAAACAAGCAGCCACAGAAGTATTTCTTTTAAATGAGAAATTACAGCCCTCTGAGATTTTAGATTTAGATATGTTAAAAACAATGCAGACACTCACTACACAAGCTGAAAAACAACGATTTATAAAACGAGGCGCAATCCTCGAAAAGGGGCTGTACATTTCTAGAGAAGGAAAACTGACACTACCCTCTAATTTGTTTCGATATGCAGCTTTGTTGAGCCATGGGCAGTGCCATGTCTCAACAGGGGGGATGGTACAGCTGGTGAACCAGGTGTTCACAACGTATGGATTTACAAACTACTCTAAAAAATTTTGTTTTTGTCAGATTTGTAACAAACATCATGCACAGGGGGCGATAAAGCCCAAGCAAGGGAGTTTCCCTACACCACCATATCCGTTTCACACTATCTGTATGGATTTCATAGAACTGAACAAATGTGAAAATAAGAAGTATTGTCTTGTCATTGTAGATATGTTTTCCAGATGGGTGGAAGCCTTTCCAACCAAAAATCCAGATGCAGCTACGGTGGCAAAGGTACTTGTCAAGGAAATCATTCCTAGATTTGGTATTCCGGAAAGGATCTACAGTGACAATGGTACACACTTTGTAAATCAAACCATACAGCAGTTGAGTAAGCATTTTGGTATTTCTTCAAAAAATCATTGTGCATACCATCTACAATCTGCAGGGCTAGTTGAAAGGCATAATGGTATACTAAAATACAAATTGAGAAAATTAATAGCTGAGACAGGAAAAAACTGGTTATACTGTTTGCCCCTGGCACTGTTGAGCATGAGAACTGTCCCTACAGCAAAAGGATTGACTCCTTTTTTTAAAAAATTATTTGGAAGGGCTTATTATACACCCCAGTGGAAACTTCTCATGTCATCAGACCAGGAAGCTGATTTCACACTAGCTGAATATATGAAAAAGTTGTTGAGTTCTAAACATCTGTTGCAGTCAAATTCTGTTTCAGATAGAAAACAAACTGAGACATCAGAAGTGGCAGTGACGCCCATCAAGAGGAAGAATTGGTCATCACCAAGATTGGAAGGGTCCCTACCAGGTGCTTCTTTCAACACCCGTCTGCAGTCAAGATAGCAGAACGAGCTTCATGGATACACCTGATGCACTGCAAGCTGGTTAAGAACTTTGAGTTTGACAAAAATCTTACCTCTCCATTGGGGCCCTCAGCACAAAGTCTGGCTACAAAGGGGGGTCAGATCAATAGGACTGATCCGTCTCAACCCCAGTGAAGAAACCATCGGCGCTGAAGGTCCTATTAGGGCAGAGAGTAAGAGCACGTGTCCAAGATGACGGAATCCGGTAAGATCCAAATACACCTACTTGGAAGAGTCGGAGAAAACAGAAATGCAGAGCAACCGTTTCCTCAAAAGTATTGCATAATCATCCTGTTGACTGTACTAGTGACTGTACTAGTGACAATAATCTTTTTGTTGTGGCCATTCCTTTTCCCAGCCACACAAATTGAACTAAACAAGAGTGCAGAGTGGCACCCGAACTTTAACACTTACCAGGCAATCCAATATGTGTATGCTGAGACCTTCAGTGTTTCAAATTGCTGGATTTGCACAGCTTTGCCAACAGCATATGGGGGGTTACTGTTAACTTCAGTTCCCCTAGAAGCCAACAAGACCTGGGAAAACTTAATTTATAATACATCAGATGTCACATCGCAAGATAAAGTAGCATTGCACTTGTCTGTTCGACAGAAGGGAACTGTGTGTTTTTACAAGAATGATACAGTTCAGGTGGGTTGGAGCAATTGCAATGTGACCGTTCCCTATAGATGCTACACTAAACTTAATAACATTGGATCCTGTTGTAACACAAGCTAGGTTTCATTTGTTGAACTGATGCATAGGACAATTGGTGAAGTAAAACATAATGCTGACCTCTATAGACAACTGTCTATAATCGACAAAAAAATGCAGAGCCAGGGCATAGTAAAGTTACTACCAAAGTAGAAGATTGTTACTTTGTATGTGTTAGGAAAGCATATGAATGGTTACCTGAGAATTGGTCCGACAGTTGTTTTTTGGGGTACCTGGTTCTGGCCATACGACACACAGCAGTTTTACCTCAAGGGAAAATTTGGAATGTTCGAGAAATCAAGAAGCCTGTCAATCCAGTGGGGCAAATCAATACGCGCTGGAAAAACCATCATGCTGTGGGCTTAGGGAAAAATGGACTGTCACATATGGACTTGAGTGATATTGTTATATCGTGGGCAGGTTTACTGCCAACATATGAGCAATGAAATCAATCTGGGAACTGAGAAAATTGTCTAAGCTTCTCGAAATAATGAGCAATGCAACCTTTTCTGCCCTAGAGCTAGTGACTGATGAACTGACTGCCATGAGAACAGTGGTGCTTCAAAATTGCATTGCTGTTGACTTCACCCTAGCGGCGAGAGGAGGTACGTGTGCTTTAATCCAGGAGGAGTGCTGTTCGTATATTCCTGACCACAAACATGAGATAGACAACCATCTTGAGGTATTTCAGCAGGTGTCAGCCATGACCAAACCTGGACCAAATCCATTGACGGACTTTTTTCCAGAAATTGTTTGGGTGGTAGGGCAGTATCCTGATGAACATTCTGATTGCCATCTGTGTAGGAATAATCCTATTGATGGTATGTGTGTGCTGCTGCATCCCCTGCATAAAAAGACCGATTAAAGACTTTATAGACATTTCAGTTTCAGAAACCTTATACCAAGGTGCTGAAATTGAAGAATTGCTAAAAAACTGAAAATGCTTTCAAAAGTTTAAACTGAATGACTCTCTTAACTGCAAATCCTGAGTAGGAAGAGTTTAGGAGAAGAAAAAACTAGAGTTTAGGAGAAGAAAAAACTGTTTATGCTCATCTTGAAAGTAGAATAAATGTATTAAAAGGGGGGAAATGTTAGAAAAATGTTCAATAGTATAAGCATTCGAGGTTTAAAAAGGTTAATACATTTATTCTGTTCACACTGCATGAATCTGCACAGCTATTAGAAACTTAACGAGAAGCATTTCATTTCTGCTAATGTCATGAAACTTAACAAAGAGATATTCATTTCTGCTTATGCTATGAAAAAGTATGCAGCTGCTAGAAGCATTGATAAAGAAAACAATAGATGCTTGAAAGTTTAAACCATAGTCAGCATTACTTGTACCAAAGCTAGAAATGTACCTTGAATCTAGACAAAATGTAACGGGTATTAGAACAGTACAACTGAAGAATTGAAAAGTTAAAATGGGCTAAAATAAGCCCAAGGCCAGGTTGTTCTCAAAATGTTTTGCAAAACAGCAGATAATCTAACTTGGTCAGCAATAAGGCTAGTAACATTTTCTGTAAAACATACAGAAAGTTATGTCTAACTACGTCAGCAATAGAATAGTAACATTTTCTGTGTAACAGGAAGAGAACTGTATAAGAATAACATACTAATCCCCAGTAATTCAGACAAACCTTGTGCCTACATGCTTTGTCTCCTTGCTGCAAGTAGTAAAGGGTGTCTTGCTTGAACCTAACGTGAATTGGTCTTTGAAGTTTTTTCCTTTGACAAGAATATTACTTTATTTTAGTTTTGTTGTCTTCGTGCAGCAGACAGCTGCTTTAGTGCAGGCGGACCCCTCATATGGTACATCTTTTTGTATCTAAACATAAAGAAAGGGAGTGAGGGAAGAGGACGTGTTTGATTGCTTTCTGGACTTGCCCCAGTAACTCACTGCCATATGCAATTAGGACAGGGAAAGACATTTTTTTACACTTCATTTTAGTGCCAAGGTTCACTGAATTGAGATTAAACTACTGCAAATGTGGGCAGATGAAAATGCAGAGATGCCCTTAATTTGCACTACATTCAGAGTTATAACATGAATCTAAACTAGCACAGGGGACAACCCCAGCCTTCTCATCTTGCTAAATGTGCAGGTAGTATACTGCATATGCAGTGTTGTCAGTTATCTACAGGGCAGGGCAGAGCAGGTGTGATGTAACTGTTTTACAGCTTGTAAAGAAGAAAAAAAAAATCATGACTATAAAACAAATCAATTCCTTCAACAATTACATCATTGTTGTGTTTCAAACAGCTCTATACAACTCCAAAATAAACATGCTAGTAACATTATTGCATTTAAATTAAATTGCAGCATTATGATCCCATTACAGTGAATATTTCTAAAAGGGGTAATATTTACATCTTGTTTAACTACAGTGCATACTTGCAATAGTAAAGATAATGCTTGGTTAGGTATGTATACATTTCTGGTAACATGTTGTCTGGGCCAGGGGCTTTGTTTGTTTTGAGCTTTTTAATTTGTGATTTCAATTCAGTCATGGTGATTGGTTTGTTGCCTCACAGCAAGAGGTTCTGCCATTCGATTCTCAGCTGGAGTGCAGGGAGTGCCTTCTGTGTGGAGTCTGCATGTCCTTCCCGCGGTTGAGTGGCATTCCGAAACACATGCATGAATGGGCGTGCCTTTGTTGAAGGTTGGGTGTCGAGCTGGCAACTCGGCACTGTAAAAACCTACTGCCAATCATTAGCCGACCAGAGTTCAGCTGTGGCGACCCCTAACCGGGAAAAGCCGAAAGACAAATAGCCATCAAGGAATCCCCTCAAAACATAGGTACAAAGATCTAAATATACAATAACTATGAAATTAAGCAATTCATTTTAGTGCATTATTGGCAGAAACATTGAACCTACTAGCAATGAAAAACGGGCATTACAACAACACGGGGGGGGGCTTACTGTACACTACAGCTCTAAATATACTAATGTCCTCATGAGTTCATGGGGTAAAAGAATATACTCATCATGTCTCTTAACTCTGGCAAACTGCTTGCTGGCAGCATAATGATAAACTATGAATTCCACGTAGATCAAAGATGTTCTTTGCATAACCCAGAGTCACATGGGTAAATATACATACCACTCAGCCTCTTGGCACAAGAAACCTGGATGAAGCCAAAAATAATGTGGGAACAAAGGCTCAAAAACTGGGACATTTTTGAAATATTGCCCTTATAGACTAAGTTGCAAGAATAAAAAGTTTTTGTGTTTGCTTGCATTTTCTGAAGGATTTGAAGTCAAACTCAAATGTCATTCATTATTTACTGACTTCAGTGATTTTTTTCCAGAAAACCACAAATTTTATGAATAGACACAAAATGAGACACAAATCTGGACAGTTGAGAGCTATGTAAATACATTGTATCTATATGATCCCCAATTAACATGCATACGAACATCTTTCTACCTATGTTGATATTTGATACATGTTGAATTCCCCTTTTTATTTATCCTTTTTTGTAGACTGGGTTAGTCCCACTAAGCTAGTCGCCTCTTTTCAGGACAGACCTGAAATGGTATTTATGCTAGTAGGGGAAATTTTCACCAGGGCATCGGGGGAACTTCCTGTACTCTTTTTGGTATAACACATGGTGTATACACACACACACACACATACATATACATGTGTGTGTGGGTGTGTGTATGTATGTGTGTGTATGTGTGTGTGTATATATATATATATATATATATATATATATATATATCTCTAAAATATGTGTGTGCATATATGTATGTATGTGTGTGTATATATATGATTTGGATCAGAGAAGAATTATTGGCTTATGACTAGATTGTAGTGCCTGCTAAAAGCTAACATGACTCCTAAATAAAAGCCAAGAAAATGGTACAGAATATGCATGAATGATGAACTTGTTTCATGGCAGGTATTGCTCATCGTTTTATCTCCTTGTGGATCGTATTAGTATGCTTCAAATAACTTGAAAGTGTAACAATTCTTTGCTTATCCTATTATGTAATTTTTTAGACAAGTATAGAATCATCCCCTCCTCACACTTCGCTATGCTTCTTGTACGCTCTGTATAGATGGTGTGACAATGACTATCCTTGCTTCACCCAATATGTTAGTAAACAAAAAGCATAACCCATAAATCAAAGTACAGAAATGTTAAGCAGCGGAACTTGTGTTATTGTTTCCCCTCCAAAGGAACTGTTTTTATTTACTGTAACTATGACAATTAAGGTAGATTTAGGCATCTGCCATCAGATAAATTTCTTTTGTAGATTCCTGTCTCATAAAATAAAATTAAAAAAAAAATCATTCTCTGGTGTATTGCCCACTGTAGTACATGTCTGAAGTGGAGGCATAAATACCAGTCTCTTAGTGTTAGCAATATATGGTGGGTTTTATTTAAGTGGAATTAATTGTTACAAAGTACGTCAAAACAAAGCTCCTAAGCGTATTGTTAAAAGATTGAGCTTTCACTGGCATTATTTCTGCAATAAAAGTAATGCTGGAAATGCTTTGCTTTGATGATGCAGTCAGAAGTGAACCACATTACAATTCAGGACTGAGTAAACTTTGTTTCAGGAGCAGACTGTTGAAGCACAAAAAAGTAATACAGGAGAAGCATTTTAAGACTATTAGTCCAGTTTCCTTATTCAACACCAACAGATGCATGCAAGACCCCAGGGAGTTGCCTTAATGTAAAGCATACATTGTTACTAGATAATGTGGGGGAGATGCCAAGGATTAAAAATCTGTTGCAGAAAACAAACTCAAATACTGAAGCTTAATGCATTCATGAATGTTCTGGACTGTAGCAGTGCTATTAGTCAGTGGAATACTTGAGGGGCAGTGTGTTAGTTACTTGCATATTGGTGGACCCTAGCATTTTGTATAGTTAAGTTATAGGCATATGCTATATTTGGGAACACTATACAAAGTAAAGGTTTAGCTGTGATGTCCTATTTATCCTACAACCAGATCAAACCTGATGGATTCTCTTCTTTCTGCATGTATTGTAATTACTCCTTAACTGATGACTGGATATGGCTATATTTAAGATTTACCCATGTTTGGCATGGTTTGATCATAAGGGAAACATCCAAGTGATTAAACAAAGCCAACCATAGGTAAATCCTCATATACCCATACCCATGAGTTGGGTATTGCTATTATACTATATTATTTAAGAAAGAAATTGCTTACTTTTCTTAAATAATGTCTGTGTATAATGACTCCATAGTGTTCCCCTGCATTGTTTCCTCATTTACCATGTTTTTTGGATGTACTGTTGATTTTTATGGACTTGCATTCCCACACGTGCAAAGTATATCAGTGCTGTTGAAAACTAAGGAGCAACGGAGAAAGGAAGAGTTGTTGCTTTTTTTTTTAAACTTTAAAATCTGGATAGTTTAGAGGTACTTGAGAGAAAGGGCAGAAATACAAGGAAAATTAGGTATGTTTCTTTAGTTTTGCAGAATATAACTGATTTTTCTTGTATTTGCTTTGCCTTTTGTATATACCTCTCAACCTCTTAGATCAAGAACTAACAGGGGACAAAGCCCACCAAATAGAGACCAACTGTAAATGTTGCTCTTACAAACTTAGAAAGCTGCTAGAATAAAAAGATTTGTGTTATGCATTGTCTGAAGGATATGAACTCTGAAACTGAAAGGTGTCATTATTTATTTAATGACTTAAGTCTTTACTGAATTATCAAAAAAACACACATTTTATGAGAAACAGACCAAGGATATGAGGCAAAAATCTGGACATTCTGTAAACATCTGGATAGTTGAGACCTATGCCTCTGTAGCATATACTAATTGAAATACACAAGTATCCAGACTTCCTTCCTTCTATGACCATACTTATTTCTTTTGGTAGATGATTGATATACAACAGGCATGCTGGTTGGGCTAACCAGTCATCACACACATTTTTGAATAGTAATGAGATATCCTTGTCTAATTAATGAATTTGCATAACAAATGTATTGCAAAGAGATTAACAAGGATGTCCAATGTATTAGTAACACTTTTCAATAATTAAGTAAGCATAGATATGCTTTCAGCTCATTAACAACTGAAGGGCATGAAACTGCCATGTTAAATTAAAAACAGTAATATCTAAAGAGCACAAAGTTATTTATTGCAGTTTGCTAAACAAGTAAGTGGGGGTGGTCAGTTGACCCTTTTCAAAATGACACAGGCTAGAATAGGTTATCAAATTAAATTTTTTAACAGTAGCACAAGTGCAATTAAACATTTAAAATTTAAGTAACAGAAAATGTATCTCACAGCCCAATATATATTGCATCCTTTAAGTAGTATACCTTGATATTTAAGAGGCTTAGCAATTTTGGTTTTGAAACCAGTAGAATTGGTAATTTACATAGCCTTTACAGGAAGTAGATTATTAACCAAATTAATGGTTAATCCTACTGCCAAATTAACTATTGCCCGCACACATCTCCTCTCCACCCTCCTCTATGCTTCCCCAGTCCTTTCTTTCCTCAATAAACGTGAACTTAACATGCTCTCTCTTGCCTATAACCACATTGCTAGATTTATAACAGGTTCCCCATATCGCACCCACCATTGTCTTAACCTGAGGAAACTTGGCTGGTTGAAACTGCCCAATCTTCTCAAACTTAACCAACTCACTGAAGCTTGTAAAATAATCAACCAACCAGATAGAACTCCCTCACTGTGTAGCATTCTGACCCCATACACTAACCTTAATAGTCTTCGATCATCCAACAGCACCCAGATCCTAACCATTAAAGCTAAGAACTCGGGTGGTGATGCCCTCTATGCCAACTCCATTGGCAAGCCGTGGAACTCCCTGCCAAACTACCTAAGACTTACAACCTCGCACAATCAGTTCAAAAACAACCTTAAAGAATATCTCAAGACACAATGGCTATGCCCATGTCGTGAACCTGACTAACTATATATCTCAAACCCACCTAGTCCCATATCTCCTTAGTCCATTTCCCTTACGCAGATCTTTAAAATCTCTCACCCCTAATTGTAAGCGGGTGATTCTTGATCTAGTCTATATACTATTAGTATATACGAAATCACTGCTATGTATAACCTGCTGTTTGTTCTTTTGTCTTGTATACATCTATGTAAATTTTTTTCATCCTGTAAATGTAACATGTACCCTCTTTTTATAACTTGTATTTTCAACATGTATTTACCATTATGTTGGAGCTTTTCTCCTCAGGCCTCTACTGAAAAAGGATATGTATCCAGCTAGACTAGCCCGGTTAACAAATGTAAAATAAAATAAAAATAAATAAATAAATAAACCATTGTTTTTAAAACCACGTGCACTTGGCTTCCTCATCATTTGCATTTACTGCATGGCCAGCATTCTATACTTCTCTCTAAATGAGGTTTGGGCACAAACCAGTTTGTAATGGGACATCTTCAATGTTGAGTGGTGAGCAAGTGGGGGGGGTAAGTTTGGGCTGTGGGGGCTGAACAGGGATTAAGTTAGTATGAAGTGGGATGGTAGATAAGCTTTGGGTAAGAAAGAATTATATTGTTGGAAGAAGGTTGGAGGATTTCAAAAGACTGAAAAGTCACTTGACTGAAACCCATAATACTTAATTTCAACATACAAATTTTAAACTGGACCATATAAAACAAGACTAGGTGGGGGGCTACACCTCCCACACCACCCAATGTGAGGGGCTCTGCCCCCCACACCCCCTTAACTATATATATATACTAACTCCAGGATTGCACTACAGTGGGGAAAAGGGCATTGTAGTGGCAGAATGTAGACTACTGTAAGGTAAGTGAAAGGTATATGCCCTTTTCCCCACTGTAGTGCAATCCTAGAGTTAGTATATATAGTTCGGGGTGTGCGAGGGGCACAGCCCCCCACATTGGGGGTGTGGGGAGCATAGCCCCCCACCTAGTCTGGTTTTATATGGTCCAATTTACAATTTAATATGTTGAAATTCAGTATTATGGGTTTCAGTCAAGTGACTTTCAGTCTTTTGAAATTTCATTCTTATGGTTTCAGTCAGATGAGGTTTCTATCATATGATAGGGATCCATATATATATATGTGTGTGTGTTTGTGTGTGTGTATATATATATATATATATATATATATATATATATATATATATATATATATATACACACATACACGTGTGTGAGCACATATATATATATATATATATATATATATATATATATATATATATTAGAGAGAGAGATGTATATAATCTTGTGTGTGTGTATATATATATATATATATATATATAATATAGATATATATATAGATATATATATATATAGATATATATATATATAGATATATATATATATAGATATATATATATATATATATATATGTGTGTGTGTGTGTGTGTGTGTATATATACAGTGGATATAAAAAGTGTACACACCCATGTTAAAATGCCATATTTTTGTGATATAAAAAGAGACCACAATAAATAATTTCAAAACTTTTCCCACCTTTAATGTGACCTATAACCTGTACAATTCAATTGAAAAACAAACAAATTTGTTAGAGGAAACAATATAAAAAATAAAAAAACCTACAATAAGCTGGTTGCATAAGTGTGCACACCTTTTAAACTAATATTTTGTTGAGTCATCTTTTGCTTTAATTACAGCATTCACTCTCTTCTCGGGTACACACCTGCCATCAATTAAAGAGACTCTGATTAACCCCAAATAAATTTCACCTGTCCTAGTAGGATTTTCCTGACATTTACTCAGTTGCCTGCTACAGCAAAAGCCATGGCTCGCAGAGAGCTTACAAAGCATCAAAGGGATCTCATTGTTGAAAGGTATCAGTCAGGAGAAAGGTACAAAAAAATTTCTACAGCATTGGATATACCACGGAACACAGTGAAGACCATCACAAAGTGGAGAAAATCTGGGACAACAGTGACATTGCAAAGAACTGGACATCTCCAAAATTGATGACACAAGACAAAAGCCAGCCAGAGATGCTCCCAAGAGACCTACAGCAACACTGAAGGAGCTGCAGGAATTTCTGGCAAGTACTGGTTGTGTACTACATGTGACACACATTCTCCGTATGTCTGGCCTATAGGGTAGGGTTTTCTTACACATAAAAACATCCAGGCCAGCTAAAATTTGCAAAACATTACATCAGGTCTCCTAAAAGTTAAGCGTTTTGGGCACAATTCCAAAAGGTATGTTTGGTGCAAAAACAACACTTCACATCACCAAAAGAACACCATCTCTATGGCGAAGCATGGTGGTGGCAGTATCATGCTTTAGGGTTGCTTTTCTTCAGCTGGAACTGGGGCTTTAGTCAAGATGGAGGGAATTATGAATAGTTCCAAATACCTGTCACTTTTGGCCCAAAACCTTCAGGCATCTGGTAGAAAGCTGAAGATGAAGAGGTATTTCACCTTTCAACTTGACAATGACCCCAAGCATACATCCAAATCAACAAAAGAATGGCTTCACCAGAAGAAAATTATAGTTATGGAATGGCCCAGCCAGAGCCCAGACATAAATCCAATAGAAAATCTGTGGGGTGACCTGAAGAGGTTTGTGCACAAGAGATGCCCTCACAATCAGACAGATTTGGAGTGCTTTTACAAGGAAGAGTGGGCAAATATTGTCAAGTCAAGATGTGGCATGCTGTTAGACTCCTACCCCAGAAGACTGAATGGTGTAATTAAATCAAAACTGGTGTCAGAACCATGGCCTTAAGCTCAGTTTCAAAACATGTCATCATCCCCATTGGGAAAAACCTGGTTCTTATGAATTACCACATCAATGGTAGTCCACTGAACATAGAAGGTGTTATAAGAGATCTGGGAACACAGGTTGACAGCAAACTCTCCACATTGCCTCTGTGGTCAGAAAGTCCTATGTGGCACATCTCATTACTAAGGGTTTTGCATCCAGGAAGAAAGCGGTCATTGTCTCCCTCTGCTCTTCCCCCATTAGACCAATCATTGAGTACAATGCCCCATTTGGCATGTACCTCACTAAACACCTGCAACAACTGGAGAGGTCGCAAAGGTACCTCACAGAGTATCCTAGGCCTTAAACATTTTTCCCATATCGACAAACTCCAGCTATTTTCCATCTCATATCTTCTACTTAGAGGTGATCTCTGCTTAACTTACAAAGCCATGTCTGACCCAGCTCTGTTAGAAATGCTACATCTAAAGAAATCCCAATCCCTCCGTACCACATGCTCCAGAGACCGCAACCTCATTACCACAATCAACAGAACATGCTAGAGGGACAGGTTCATAAACCAGAGGCTGACCATGCTATGGAATAGACTCCCCATACATACACCTCACTGGCCTTCTTCAAGAGAAATCTTGAGTGGATGGGAAATCGAAAATTCACCCCAGGGATCGCACCAGTGGCTTTACTTGACAGAGAGAACTATAGTTGGATGGCATGATGCCAGCATAATCCTACGGGCTAGGCTTGTAAAGGCCCCAATGCCATTAGCCTAGTACACACCTATGAATCTATAAAAGGTTCTTCAACAAAGTATTAGTTTAAGGGTGTGCACACTTATGCAACCAGCTTATTGTAAGTTTTTTATTTTTTATATTTTTTCCCCTAACAGATTTGTTTGTTTTTCAATTGAATTGTACAGGTTATAGGTCACATTAAAGTTGGGAAAAGTTTTGAAATGATTAATTGTGGTCTCATTTTTTTATATCACAAAGACCTGGCATTTTAACAGGGATGTGTACACTTTTTTATATTCACTCTCTCTCTGATATATATGTGGTTATAGTGTGTGTGTGTGTGTGTCTGTGTGTGTGTGTCTGTGTGTCTGTGTGCACGTAAATATATATTCTCTCTCACACATGCACACACTTTTAAAAGTTATGTATTGCAAGTTACTCAACTGTTTTCCCCAGAAGGAAGAAAAGCACTGGCCCCAAATGCCATTTTTGTCTAGAAAATTAATTTCATTGCTTGCTACTCTTATTTTCTCCATCCATTCTTAACCCCCCTTTTTTCCCATTTTTGTACAGGGGGTCAGGGGGTCATGAACAGTGACCCCAGTCTAGATCCACTTTGGCTTATGAATACACTGATTAACCTATAACAATGTCCTCCATTAATGTCCAAAACTCTCATTCAGATCTTCTGGCTGTACCCCAAGGACCAGCAATGACGAAGCATACTCACTGGCACGATCACCTTTGGACCAGCAAGAGGGGAAAATATATTGTCCAAAAATAACTCCTGCCTGCTGAAACTAACTGCTACATATAAATGCTGAAGCAACAAAATAGAAATCTGAAGATACCGAGTAGCACAGCTTGTAGTCAATGCTTAAAAAAATGTTAACACAAAATCTAATGCCTCTTTGTCTATTCTTTCAGCCATATGTTATCAAATTGGAAATAAACGGAAATATATGTAATACACTTGACTATGTGGTAGCCCATGACCATTTCTGAAAATGGTTCTTGGACCAGTCTACCCATATTGTAAATAAAAATCCATATTAATATTTTGTATACAGTTTCACAAACTAATTTTTGTATCTTGGAAACTGCACTTTACAGGTGTAGGATCTGCAGCACTTTGTTTAGCTCGACAGTTTCATACTCTGAAAAGCAATTAATTTCTGGGAGTTTCATTTTTAAGGCATTTACAGAACTGTTAAAACAAAATATTGTTTTATTATGCAAATAACTATTAAACAATATGTTATATTTCTAATGCTCTACAGGTTAAAGCATGTCTCTCAGTGATGGGTCTCTCCAGCACTGTTCAAGGATCCGGCTGCCAGTAAGCTATTGACCTTGCTGATTCTTGATGCTACATGCAGTTTCCTTGGGAATTCTGCAATATTTTGTTTCTTTGTAGCAAGTACAATGTATCTAGCAATGTATGTAGTCTAGTGCGTTCTTCTTGGGCAGTGGCACTGTGTAGGTTTATTCCAAAACTGACTTATTTTGTAATATACCTCTCAAGAAAATATATGCACATGGTTATGAAAATATGAAAACGTGCATAACATGTGACAAGAATCAGTCTCACAAAAAGTCATTTACAATGGCATTTTGTAATGGTTTATGTGGTTTTGGTGTATTATTTACTTAGGCCAAGCCCAGTAAGACCAACTGGTCAACAAAATACAGATAAAATATCATCCACTTGTGTAAATGATTTATGTAACAAGGATACAGTTAGAATCTACTTCATGTGAACATGTAACACCTCCCTGTCCATGCCAAGATGAAACTGCTGTCCCTTCATCCAGTATGACTGCATCATACATGTACATGAAGTAGAAACTGCAGTGGTTACTCTACAAATGGTTTATTTGATCAATATAGACCTATGCCAACTTTCACATCCCAGGAAAGAACTGCAGTGAACTGAAAGCCCTAATATTAGAGTGATATACTGTGCAGTGGTGCAGCGGTAGTGTTCTCACCTCTCAGCAAGATGTTCTCTGCTTCACTTCTTGGCTGGAGTGCCTTCTGTGTGGAGTCTGCATGTCCTACCTGCATTTGTGTGGGTTTTCACTGGGTGCATCAGTTTCCTCCCATGTTTCAAAGACATGCGTCTGTAGTGTTTCTCCCTGGACCTCCACTGAAAATTGGCTTTGTTCCAAGTCAGACTTTTCCAGTAAACACATGTAAACTAAATAAATACAAATATAGTTTAACTGTATGAAACCTAATTTTGATGTTGGTTCCATTTCTGTCTTTCTGTTCTTGGCAGACTTTTTCTAATGTCTATCTCCCTGGTAAATGATTACCTTGCTTCTGTTAGACATAAGTAATACATTTTATTGTTCTTTCTTGATTTTAAACCCACTATACATTTGGTAGCAGTAGTTTAAATAACTTGTAGCATTGGTCTCATGATGCCTAATCCCTGGTTACTGATTTCTAAGCTGGCAGATTAATATTAGATCAGTTTTATTACTGTTTTAACATTGTTGGAACAGTGCTTATACCATATACTTGTCTCCATATGTTGTTTTTTCAGGTATTACTCTGTTAGCCACAACAAGTTGATAGACTTATGTCTTCTGCTGAAAACATTACATTCATGTATGTTCATAATTAATGGGGTAGATCATTAAAAGCCAGACATTAAACTTAGTCCTTTGAGCTAGGCTAACTTGTGCAGATCCTGTGCATGCCAGACTGCATCACTCTGCACTCCCCTGCATTTGTGAGATGGCGTTCATAAAACCATTAATGCTACCTTCATATTTGGCAGGTCTCAGAACTCTTGTATTTTTCTGCCTTCCCCAAGGATAATACCTCTGAAATCATGCACAAATCTCAATTTATGGAGTCCTCACATCGTCTTAAAATGCTTCCAGAACCTAAATTTCGATTAGAAAGCAAAATGTTTCTGGTGGCTATATTCTAACATACTAAGCCAGATGAAACATAATACTGAAGTGTGGATAAATTTTTAAAATACAGCTTCAGTGGTGACAGACTAACCTGAATCACAAAGTAAACAACTGCATGCAAAACATGGTAGAGGCAAACAGCAATTTTCACTTTGCTTTATTAAAATTCTTGACAAAAGCATTAACATGAAAATAAAAGAAATCAAAAGAGGTAAAAAAGACAAATAGCAATCGGCCTTCAAAGCATTTGTTGCACGGAGTACAGCCAGTAATAGTTGAGTATACAGGGTTACATAAGCAATGACATGATTATCTCACAACATAACATGTCATGCAAACAGTAAGTTTAAAACACAAAGGGAAACTGTGTTAAATGTCAACAGTAGTAACTGTAGAAGGTAGGGAAGGTTACAGAATCGCAGTTCATACAACACAGAAGCATGGAAAGGCAGAGTCCTTTGCTTAAATAGGTAGGTTTAAACTGTACCACAAAACCTGATAAAAACAGTCAACAAATAATTTGCTGTTTAACCATGGTTGTAGTTTGAAATACGCTAATAGAATGGTATGTACAAATGTGATCTGGGAGTTGTATCCTACATGAGGTTCAGTATTGTTAAATCCTTTCATGCAGTATTTGTATTTTTCTATTTGCAAATGTCAGTGCAGGTGGAGCAGCTATGGTGAGCACTGTCCAAGTCCAGATATTACTGGCCTGTTATTTGTGGGCTGCTTTTTTGGGGCCAGTTTTGTGCAGTAACGCATGTCTTCAGATGTGTGGAAGGTTAGGTATTGCTTTATGTTTAAGAACAGATAGCTGCAGTAGGAAATGGCCTTCATTATAGGTGAATGAGGTTTGCCACATGACCTGCACATCTGACAAGATCATCTTTCATCTGCATACTCTGTCTCATTTTTGCATCATCTTCTATAATATGGAGGTCAGAAGTTTAGATAAGGGATAAAATTAAGTAGCTGTGGTTTAATTACATGAGTTAGTCTATATTTGTTTCAAGGTTGTTTGCACTGTCATAGATGCCATGTAGCTAAAGCACTTGATGTCCTTAAGGGGTCATTTGCATATTTCCCATGGGCCTTCATTACAGGAGTTTTAAGGCATCACACTATGAAAAAATTAGTTTGGCTGGGTTTTTCTTGCAGTTTTTAGTGTAGGGGCTAGAATGGAGGAATGGCACATATGTAACTAATGCATAGAAACTAAATAAGGGGAAAATGCTAACTTAAATGACAGTCACCAATTAGCTGCAGAAGGGAGTATTTGTAGAGGGTCATGATCTCAGCATGGACTTTGGACAAGCATGGCAGATTGCTGTTGGCTTCGATCTTAAAAAAAAAAAAAAAAAAAAAAAAAAAAAACCAAAAAAAAAAGAATTGTGATTATGTAGATTTGTTACATATTACAAAAACCGCAACCAATTATGATGCATGCCAAGCCATTAATGATGGTTTTCAGTGACATTTTGAGAAGATATGTAGGTTCATAATTTATACTCTGCCAACAACCACCAGGATCTTTACAAGCCTAGCCATGCAACCCAACCCAGTTTTGTCAGAGTTCCTTAGGTGCCTATGTGGTAGGGTATGTTAATAAAAAGGTAACTAAGGGTTATGTGGAGGGTGTGTTAGTTGGGCATTAATTTACTTATTCTCAACCTCTCTCCATCAGATATATGGGGGTCAGACAGAGGTGAATTTGTGATTTCTAATCCAATGATGAGGGTTCCTTTTGAATAAAGTCAAGGATGAACTCTACTTCATATTGATGGCTATCTTTTTCCTTTAGCACAGGAATCCTTTGAGACCCACTTTTCCTAGGGAACTCATTAACCACCCTTTCATCTTTTAAATTAATCAGCCTGACATCCTCATTCACGTTATCTCATTTATTTTACCTTTTATACTTGTAAGGAAAGTGAAAATGGAATGTGCATGTTGACAAATTCTTTTTAAAAAGAATACATTCCTGGTTTTAACATAATTAGCTCTTTGGTTCCATATATTGTAGGAAAGCACTCTTGAAAATCCTTGTGAAGGAAAGCATATGTAATATAAAATCGAGAACACCCACTTGTGAAGAAAAGTTTTATTTATCTAGTATGATCCTCTAACAGTCTGGAGAACTGTTGCTTCAGTTCTGTATGGGTTGTAATGAATTTTAGGACATTCTGTTCATGATCATTTTTCTCATTAAGAACTGTTAGATGTAGCAACACAGTCGATGCACATACTGGTGCATAAAATAGGAAATAGGAATAGCACTATTACTATCCAGTATTTGAATATTACATATTATATTGCTTTTTTCCTGCTTGCAAACTGTAGCGATACATTTGTGCTATGGGTAAAATATGCACCTCTGGTTAGCAGTCACTTTGGCAAGCAGTGTTACTACAGGATACACTAGCATTTATAGCAAAATGGCAAGTTTAATGGTGTACAAAACTGTAGCACAGAAAGAGTGATGTTAACAGTTCACTCCTCACAAACCTCCCTGTCAACTAGCAAACCAGACACAATGCATTATGGGATACAGTACTTCTAAAATGTCAGTGCTACACAGTTGTCCTAAAATGGCAGTGCTGTCTTATATATTTTCAGTATATACAGTCACATAGCAGCTACGCATTTCTTATCCCAAAATCAAAGTGAGCTGTTTGCTGATGTACAAGGAATTGAAATCCCCTAGTCAAATTATAATTATCTCAATGCTGCATGTGAATTTTTGTCAAAGGGGAAATATTTTCTCTTACTGTAAAAATGGACCCTTGCTTTTCTATATGTCTGTCTGATTTTTGAAGCTACATGTCTGTCTGATTTTTGAAGCTTGGTTTGAGAGGGTAAAGGTATGGTTTCCTACCGCCAGCCTACTTGGTCAGAAGTCAAATTTTCATTCATGTCAGTGTTCATTTAGGCCATTTTGCTAGCAAAAAAAAAAAAAAAAAAAAAAAAACCTTGTAGAATGTGAGTAGCTTCAGGGACACAGAGTACTAATGTCATCTTATGTTACCATCATGGGCTAGATTTGTAATCCGTGAGTGCTGCCTTTCACTCGTCGTACTGAAAGCATGTTATTATGCTGTCTGAGAAAACATTAAGAAAAAAGCGGTTATGGAATATTCCACTAGAGATCCTTTGAAATCCACTGTTCTATCAGCAATAGTAACCTATTGTCCTACACGTGAGTGCTGTACGTACCAACTATGTTCTAAATTTCAATAGGATATTAAAGAAATGTCGAAATGGAGAGGGTGATGAGCAAGGGGAAGTTTTCAAATGGCTTGCCTACTGATTTTTATTTGTATATTTTTTAGCTATCCTTCCCCTTATCAAGTTATACTATATCATGCCCACTATGTTTTTTGCTGAACTGTGGCCTTTTCTAGAATGGATTATAAGGCACTAGCAGAGTGATGGGATTGTTATGGCTACCTAGGATAGTACATAGTGCAAGGAGATGGGTGATGCTGTAGAATAACATGTAACATAACAGCCCTATGAACGTACCACAGTAACAAGAATGTTTGGCATTTTAAAGCTGTTTCGTAGAATCAGAGAATGGAATGCAATAGTTGTCATGGTATCCGGGTTGCATTTCTTGATGCCTCATTGTTATCCTACTGATCTTCCAAATAGATGGGAATAGGTCCGATAGTTGATCTTCCAAATAAATGGGAATAGGTCCGATAGTTGATCTTCCAAATAAATGGGAATAGGTCCGATAGCTGATCTTCCAAATAAATGGGAATAGGTCCGATAGCTGATCTTCCAAATAAATGGGAATAGGTCCGATAGTTCAGTATCTGCTTTTTTTGTATGTGAATTTTGTATGTGGTCATAGCTGATGGAATTCAGCCACTATTCATTTTTTATATATTTAGACATTCCTGATTTTGTAACTAACACTGGCAGATTTGCACAGAGTACACAAATTCAGGAGGATCAAGTTCATTTGATTAGTTTTTCTCTTTTTAAGAATTGTTAATTCAGTGCACCCTAATATTGATAAAAGCAGACATTATACTTTACATTTAAATATAATCTGTTTACCGGTTCTCTTTGACAAGTTTGTCTGCCTACCCTGAGTTTCACTTCGTACCTGCACTCAATGTAAGGATAGCACAGTATTTATAATCTCAGCCTATGCCCTACAGCATGGTTGTAATAGTGAGGAAAAGCATGCATTCAGGAAGCAGTTGTAGGACCCGTTAAATAATGCAGGGCAACATGAGTTGGTGTTGATGATAAGGACATGAATACACATCTTGGGACAAACAGAACAGGATATAAGGACTGCCTGGTTGGGGCAGCAGGGATAAATGAGAGGCAATTTTTAGACTTCTTTCTGGCAGATAACCTTATGGTGGCCAACACATGGTTCAACAAGATAGGCAGTCACAGGATCCATGCGCCTGTGGTAGATTTTCAATTCGTAAGGAAAAGACGTTGGTAAAGTTCAAAGTTATCCCAAGTAAATCAGCTGACCCACAGCATAAAACAGTGGCAGCCACAATCAGCTGCAAGCAGTGGTCCAGAGAAGGCTCTAAGGTCAATGCAGACTAGGCTGAAGAGCTGGAAGTTGATTGGAGAGAGAGAAAACAAGTATTCAGTAAAATACTTAGGGCTGTAGCACTTCAAGAAATAGAAGAGATGGGTGGAAAAAATGGTAGTATCTCAAAATTATGAGGACTATAGAACAGATATCTATCTGAACTAGGTGTGGAAATAAGGTACATAAGAAAAACTGAGTCCAGGAAGTCACCAAAAGGAAGGAGGAGTGCAGGAAAAGTGGGAGATAGACAATATGGACTGGGCTAAGAAGGAATACTGGTTGGCTAAAAAGAGGCTAAAAGAGCACTTGCAACAGCAAAGAACAAGATAACTGAGACATTCTACCAGCTTCTGGAAAGTGCCTCAGTAGATCACACAAAGAAACTCTGGTCGCAGACGCCCCCTTCATAAGAGATGTAAGCAACAACCTGCTCAGCAATCCACAGGACATCAAAGGCAGATGGAAGAGGTCCTTCCAGCAGCAGATTAATAAGTGATGACTGGAGAATAAGCATACTAGTGCCAGTGTACAAGGACAAAGAGGATGCTCACAACTGTAGGCAGTATAGAGGTATCAAACTTATACTGACTACTCTGGAGAGGGTGATAAATGAATATGCAGAGTTGGAGAAAGACGGGAGTTTCAATTCAGATCTAGATGTAACAGTTGAGAAAATGCTAGAGATGTGGACTGAATAGTCATAGATGTAGTGAAAGCATATGACAAGGTCCCAAGAAAGATGATTTGGGCAGTTGGTGCTAGTTGTGTACAAGGACCCAATGACACAAGGATGAAGTGTTCAAAGAATTGTTCCCAGTGGGAGTGGGTGTGCATCAGGGTTCAGCTCTGATCCCACTGCAGTTCATACTGGTGATGGTCTACATTAACAAACATGTTGAAGAGGGACAGATCAACAACATTGCTGTATGCAGATGGCATGGCATTACAGGCAGATTCTGAATAAGAACATGAGCAAGTTTTTGGGAATGTACTGCAAAACTGAAAGCACGTTGATCAAACTGAGTAAAGATGAGACAGTTGTAATGGCAGCAAATTGAGAATTCAGTTGAAGCTGAGAATTGAGATAGAAGGGAAATCAGTGGAACAGGTTGACAGCTTCAGGTATCGGGGAGCAGTGGCTGAAGTGAAGGGAAGACTGAGGTGGTCAAAGTTCTAATCAGAGGGGCTGCAACTAACTGGCATGGAGTGTCAGTGAAAATGTATGATAGAACAATGCCAAAAAGCTGAAAAGTAAGGCATACAAAACAGTGGTGTGACCAGTACTTTGGTATGATACAAAAACTGGGGAGTAAGGGCAGAGCAGCTGAGTATAAGCTAGGTGATGAAAATGAAGTGCCTGAGACAGGTGGTAGAATGCACACTGTGGGACAGATTAAGAAATGAGAACATCAGAACTGAAACACAAGTAGCCCCAATTGCAAAGAAGGTCAAAAAGAGCCTTTACATTGGTTTGAGCAAATATATATAAAAGCAGAAGGCAATATGATGTAGATTTGGAACTGGGAAGAAGGGAAATAGAAGCAAGGGTATCCAGCAAAGAGGTGGATGGATTGTATGAGGCAAGTTCTGCAGCAGTCGGGCATGAATGTTGAAGGTAGGAGAATGGCATTGAATTGATAGAGGTGGAGACAGTTGATGCAATGCCCTGACCCCATGTAGAAAATGGAGGGGATGAGAGGAATAATGATTTTTGATTTTGTGGTGATACAAATGATCCAGTCCAGTGATCCCTAATAGCTTGGAAGTCAAGGTATCGATTCCCCCCTCAGGTGTCCTGAGATACTGAATATAGTGACAGTGCATCCATTCTTTTCTGATAGCTTAGGGTTTTCAAGCCAGTGATGAATCTGTTAGAAACATATGGGGTGGTCTTGTATTCAATAATTGACCTAATTAATGATGAATATAAAGAAATAATGACTTCTTTAGATATGGATTATATTCCCTTGTCAATCAGCTGCTCTAAGTAGGACTTCTAACTGCTGTGACATGGTAATCAAAGGAGAAGAAATTGTCAACCCAAGTTCCATGGTCCATAACACCATTCTCATTTTGGAGTGGATAACGTTTGTTGTATACTTTAGAAGGTGAGTCTACCAAATGTGGCATCATTGCATTTTTTATCATTTAATTTAAGACCATTATTAATTCACTGGGTATTTACAAGTATAAGTTCTTCCCGAAGGGACTAGGTGTCAGAAGGTGAATTGATCACTCCCATTTTGCAGTAATCCACAAACATGGTTAGCCAGAAGTCTTTTTTTTTTTTCATTGTCTAGAGATCAGAAAAGTAAACAAACAAAAGGGGTGCAGAACGGCCACTGTAGGCATACCTCTCAACTGTCCAGAGTTTTGAAGAATGTCCAGATTTTTGCAACATATTTTTGATCTGCTTCTCCAAACATTGTAGTTTTCTGGTAAATTGTGAGAAAATGACAAATTTGAGTTTTAGACTTCATATCATTTGCAAGAGTAATATTTAAAAATTGTTCCTATTTGTGGGTCTTTGTCCCCCATTATTTATGGCTTTGTTCAGATTTCTTGCTCAAAGAGGTTGAGAGAGATGCCTGCAGGGCACCACTAATCACCTTCATCCTCTCTGATGAGGTACCTGGTTTGCTATCCATATTACTACACAGGGTTCTATTTACAAAGTGTTAAGCTTACTAACTGTGCCAATATGTGGGATGGTGTCAAATGCCTTCACTAGGTCAGAGTAGACTGTGTTGACCGCTTGGCAGCTGTCAGCAGTTTCTGTTACTTTTTCAAAGAAGTTGACTGGATTCATTAGACAGGAACTACATGTGACAATCCAAACTGCTGATGGTCAAGTCTGATGAGATGTTTAATGTCTTAGTTTATCAGGTTAGTTATAATATGATCCATGGCTTTGCAATTAAGACTGTTCAGGTTGATGAACTTGTAATTCTTGTGGTAAATAGTAGGTCCACCCTTGAGGATTGGCATCATTACTGTTGGCCACTTAACCTCGTGGATAAAGGCAATGGGTGCATTTTGGTTAAATAGTTCGATGACCAGGTCTATCAGGAATTGTTTAAGCAGCCACTATTGTTATTGGGTCCCATGGTGGAAGTACACACTAGACTCCAAACTATTCAGAAACACACCAACATACATCCTTAAAAGTCTTAACCATTTCAGGTTCTAATCCCCAAACTAGGCTTCTGCATACAAATCATTCTTTCTCAGTTCTTGGCCTTAAACTGTGGGAATCTCACATTTCTTAAGACTAGCCCGAATTTGAACAAATATCTCCATTTTCTTCAGGACTAGCCTTTGTTTGAACCTCGCACCTCTTGTACTATAGGCAACAACATTTATGTGATTTGATGGCTCCAACTCTTTTGTCTTTGCTTATAGTACAAGTGGCAACATGTTCGAGCCTGGGATAGTCTTTTTCCATTCTTTTCTTAAAGATCATTCCTTTTCGTGCATTTCTTGATCAGAACTAAAAGCACATTACAAGACTTGAGGGATATGCTACTGTGTGCTCTCTGTTCATTTAACTTAACCTCTTCCTACACTTATACCCCTCAAGAGTTTTCTCTGACTACCCTTTTCATAGTGATTCTTTCATCATGCCAACTTTGATATTAATTTAGTATATAGTAGTGTGTATAAAAAAAAAAAAAATTCACTCTGTGTGTGATGCTACATGTCTGTTGTGTGTACCCCCCTGCCCTTTGACTGAAATGGCTCTGTTGAGATCTGTAATTCTACTCTAGTAATGAAGCTCAACATAAAATAAGATAAATAAAATTTGATAACTGGAAGGAGGGAGGTCTGAGAACTTCATGGATAAGTGAGCTTTGAATGGTCATCTCTGGGGAGAAGCTTGCACTGAATTTGTTTGCTAGTATATTGGCAATCTACTTGGGCAGAGTAGGTGGTGCTGTTATGACAGAGTTCAGAGCAATATTGGATGTTTGGGGAAACTTAACTAACATAACTGACGTATGTTGTACAATTTTCTTTCAGATGTTAATCTAAGTTCATATGTTGCCTTAATGCATCTAATAGTATTTTTCAAGTTTTAGTCAATTTTCTGAAGTAATCCTTGATTTGAGAGTTTTTTTTTGTGAGCTCTTGTATATTTTAAGGAGTTACTTTCCTTTATTGTAGAGATTATTTATGTTGGAGGCCTATCAGGGTGGTTTGATTTTTAAATTTCTCATTATATTTATATCTGGCCAAGACTGCCAGTTCTCTACATTTAAGTGGGCATAAAAACTTTTTCAAACTATCTGCATTTGGGTTACGCTGCTATAAGTGAATTTTTTTAACTTTGTCAAGGAATTTGAAGAGATTTGTATATCTGAAATCCTTGAATTCTGAGATACTGGTATTTGCAGGTTTAGAGATTTTAAAAGTGAAGGTCATTGGTTTATGATCTAACATAACCAGGAAAGGAAGATGCCAGGTGGGATAGTACATGTCCTAGCTGTTTCTGTAAGGAAACAAGAATATTATGTCCCCTAGTGGATTTACCAATCTGGTCCCAGGAGTTTATTAAATCTAAGAACATTTAGGCATAACCTAAATTTGAAGTGTAGGTGCTCCAGTTTAACAAATGACAGCTAAAGTCTCCCAAAAGTATGGAGTTCTTGTTCATTGGGAGTTCAGAGTGTGCATTTGGAAACCTTGCATGATTGTCATGGGACTTGGAGAGTGTCCTGCAAATAGCTACAAAGTGATAGTTGGTCCTGGTTAGTGTGATTTGGAGCTCAATGAGGGAGACTCTCCACAGTTTATATGGTCCCTAACAAATATAGAAATGACACCACAGTTATTGTTGTGGAGAGAGTGCTTTCTAAATAAGTTTCAGTAAGCATACAGTCATGGATACACTCCAAATGCAGGAGAGCCTCAAGGTCAGGCATTTTGTTGTGATGCTTCTGGCATTGAACAGCGCTCCCTTAGCATGATCTTTCTTAGGATTTCATACATTGGCTATGTTGGGATGTCCATCAGCTTGACTCTGGCCTACAAAACACTATTTGGACATCAAGGGCTTAAGTCAGTATACAGAAACAAGAGAAGCAGGCCATGTTTGCAAAGCAAGTAGGGCTATCGAGCATCTCATCCCATGCTGACACATACTGAACCCAACTGTGATAAGTCCAGCTACTTAGCCTGTTGTTGAAAATTGTTTTCTTTGTAACTAGGCATTACTCTTCAAGAAGTAAGGATTCCACACTGAGCAAGAGACTTGGCTGTGTGTAACATGCATGGAGAGTTCTGAAATGTGTCCCTGCATATCGCTCTGGGTTCTGTGTGCCACATTGTTTCATCTATTAAAATCTGATTTTAACATGGTGGTGGTTGATGTGAGGGTAAAGGATCTTAAAGACCAGTCACTGTCACCCTGTCCTTATCCAGCCTAGTGATAAGAAACTGTGTATCTATAGAGTCACCAATACCTAAAACATGTTTGCTTGGTGTACTGGAGTTGAAATTATTTGAATCTTGGGGAGTTATTGTAAGTATGCCAGAAGATGGTGTGGTGGTGTATTTTCAATGAAACAGTCTGTGTGTTTAGAAGGCTTTGGTAAGGATTTTTTGTGCAGCCACATTCTAAGACATTTTAGTTTGGTGATGATGCAGAATGTTGTGAAAGTGTGCATTGCTCAGTCTATTAATTTATTTACTTTTATTATGAGAGTGAGGCCCTCATATTAGTTAAATACTTGAATCGCACATAAACAGCACATCTTGTACGAAGTAAAAGTTCATTATCTGTGAGCAACAGGCAGTTGCTACACTCCTTCAGGATGCCAAGAGCTACGAGTTTGGCAACAGAAGGAAGGCGAGCAGGCTGACCTTCCATTTTAAGCCAGAGATTTGGACAATTTAATTGAATATTACACAGATCAAATTAAATAAAAGATGAAATTTACTATTTGTGGGTTATTGTTGCAAAAAGATTAAGCAGGAGAGGTTTGACTAAAAAGGTGAAAGGAGGGGAGAGCGCTCTGTGGTAGTATGAGGAGAGGGGAGAGCGCTCTGTGGCAGTATGAGGAGAGGGGAGAGCGCTCTGTGGCAGTACGAGGAGAGGGGAGGGCACTCTGTGGCAGTATGAGGAGAGGGGAGAACGCACTGTGGCAGTATGAGGAGGGGAGAATGCTCTGTGGCAGTATGAGGAGAGGGGAGAGTGCTCTGTGGCACTATGAGGAGAGGGAGGAGCTTTGCAGCAGTATGAGGAGAGTGGGGAGACAACTCTGTGGCAGTATGAAGAGAGGAGTAATGTGGGGGTGAAGTTGGTGGAAAGGCAGATGCTACAGATGTTAAGTTTATTGCGATAGGCTATAGTGTCTGGTAAGTTAGTATAAATGTAACTTCTTAGAGTTCTGTGTATAGATGTGGTATAGTTTTCCAGTGATAAAGGTGTAGGATGTGTTCATTGTTAGGCATGTTTGTAACAGCATCATGAGGTTAACAGTATGAAAGCTTAAGCTCACTAAGGGCCTTATTAGAAATGAAGTTATCAATATAGGAGTGGGTTTGGCATGATTAACTTCTGGCCCTTGTGGTTGTTAGCCTAGTAAACACCTGTGAACCCTGTAAGAGCAAAATACTATTAGATCAAAATGCATTTCTGTGAGTCTTCTCATAGGAACTTTTCAAAGATATGAAAACAATGGTAGTGCAGTTGTTGGAGAGATGCTGAGCTTTACCAACAATGATGGATTTTATTTTGGGAGAGCTAACAACTTATGGAGAATCCAATGGAAACTTTACTGAAGTCATCCTTGAACATTTTGTAAATCAGTCAAGGATATGGACTCCCTGAGAAATAAAAGCTCCTCAGCATACCCCATCATATTAGTACATTAGTGGCACTTTAATACAAATATATAAAAGGCTGTGGGGACAAGAATAGAGACCCCAGAGACCATAGTTTAGAGATTGGCTGATGAAGATATGTTTAAAAATTGTAGATGGAAAATGCTATTGCATAAATAGTGGTGGTAAAGTCAAAATTTCGTGTCAAAGAACAATCAAATTCTCTGTCTATGGTGGTTGTGAGAGACTGGTTACTGCTTTTTTCCCATCCAAGAGGGAAATAGGTGATTGGGGCTTTCCAAAAGGATGATTAGCTCTGGGGAGCACTTGGTATTATAGTGCAGGTTCAAAATCTACTTTGCAAGAAGAACACTATATGCAGGGGCATGATCCATCTGAAGACCACAGTGGCAGAATTTGAAGGTTCCACTGAAGGGGGAGGGGGGTAATTCCACAGAGAACAGAGTATGACACCTACCAAAACCAGAAAGCTGGTCTGTTTCCCACTACCTGACTCTTGCCAGGGAATGGAGTTCCAATATGGAGGTAGGAACAGATGGGCTGTAGGGTCTTTGTCAAACCAGGAATATCAAGCTCCCACATCATTGGAAAAATATTCTGTAGGGCTCTTATCTGTTCAAGGAATGCTTGGCTGCCACACCCTTGGAATAAATGAGATGTTGAGTCCTCATCTTGACCAGGAATGCCTGGATCCCATACTCTTAGAACAAATGAGCTGTAGTGCCCTTGCCTAGCTCCGGAACACCTGGCTTCCATACCCCCTTGCCTAGCTCCGGAACGCCTGGCTTCCATACCCCCTTGCCTAGCTCCGGAACGCCTGGCTTCCATACCCCCTTGCCTAGCTCCGGAACGCCTGGCTTCCATACCCCCTTGCCTAGCTCCGGAACGCCTGGCTTCCATACCCCCTTGCCTAGCTCCGGAACGCCTGGCTTCCATACCCCCTTGCCTAGCTCCGGGCCTGGCTTCCATACCCCCTTGCCTAGCTCCGGAACGCCTGGCTTCCATACCCCCTTGCCTAGCTCTGGAACGCCTGGCTTCCATACCCCCTTGCCTAGCTCTGGAACGCCTGGCTTCCATACCCCCTTGCCTAGCTCTGGAACGCCTGGCTTCCATACCCCCTTGCCTAGCTCTGGAACGCCTGGCTTCCATACCCCCTTGCCTAGCTCTGGAACGCCTGGCTTCCATACCCCCTTGCCTAGCTCTGGAACGCCTGGCTTCCATACCCCCTTGCCTAGCTCAGGACCGCCTGGCTTCCATACCCCCTTGCCTAGCTCAGGAACGCCTGACTCCAATACCCTCTTGCCTAGCTCAGGAACGCCTGGCTCCAATACCCTTGGAACAAATGGGCTGAATGGATACTGGTTATGCTCATCAGACAACGTCCAGGTGGAAGCAAAAAATGCAGGGGGTCTTTGGGATTAGTAGGGGAAGAAATGGGAGACCAGTAGGTGCATTAAATTTTCATTTATTTACTTAACATTTGATTACAGGAAAGTCCGACTGGCTAGAATTCCATTTTTAGCAGAGGCATGGATAGAAAAGCTCCAAATTACTACAAAACTTTTAAAAACAATTTTACAGTATTCAAAAATAAAGCAAAAACATCTGCAGTTTAAATAATTATAACAAATTGGACATAATGTAAAAAGCATTGGTTAAGAATCAATACAAGTTGTATGCCAATCATTTAATATCTAGAGAAATTTTAGACAGTTTGAAAGTAAGTCAGTCAAATGCAAACAGGAATTGCAATATAAAGTGCGGGAAAAACAGGCTTATGGTATATTTAGAAAGTCAGGGAAGAGAATTTGATGGAGGTAAAGAAGTAAGTGAAGAAGGGACACTAAGGAAGTATAAGGAATGAAATATTACTTGTTCTCACACACACACACACACACACACACATATATATATATATATATATATATATATATATATATATATATATATATATAGTTTATCCTGGTTTTTGGGAGGGAGGGTTTTGACCTGATGGCTACAGGTTAAGTCATTCCAGGCCTTAACCTTTTACAAGTACTGACAATGTCCAGCAGATTTCATAGGTTTGTAGACAGGCGATGACCAACTGGGAACATAGCTATATGGAATGTTTTTTAGTGTTGGACAGGCAGATGGATGCTGGATTATTTTTTATAGGTGGTAAGAAGCTGTATATATATGTTGGTTGATGAGGCAGTTCTAACTAGTTGAGACTTTTTTAGTGCTGTACAATGGTGGGTCCTGAAAGGGGTATTTACTGCAAAATTAGCAACTTTGTTATAGCATTGTTCAAGTTTTAGTTTTTGTGAAACCTAGAGGTTAGTGAGGAAATGTTATAACGAAGTGCGAGAATGAGCTAAGTAGTGGCAAGTGTAGTTTTAGTTGCATCGGTTTGAAATTGTCTCTGTAAAGCATCCCTAGTTTTTGACAAGTTTTTTTCATGCAGTTTTGTGTATGCAGATCGAATGCAAGATTATCATATGTTATCACAACTAATTTGCTGTTAGAAGTGACTTCAGTTGTTGTATTATCGAGAGAACTTTACATTTTATTTTTTCCTGGGGTTGAAGGAAAATAATAGTTTAGTCTTTTTTTGGGTTTTGCAAGAGTTGTTACAAAGCCATGTTTCAGTAGCTCTTAAAGCTTTCTGTGTAACTTTCCGGAGATGTACCATGTTGTCCAGATGTGCAAATGAGTGGAATTGCCTGTGTATTGTATTAGGGTGGCCTGTTGTGTGCATATATAGAAGGTGTTGATGAAAATATTAGAGGAGAGGACCAAGGATAGAGCCTTGTGGTGCACCAGTGATGATTGAGAGGTATGGAGAGAGCAAGGAGTGCCATTTTACTGATACCTATTTGACCAGGTTGCTTTTGAACCACAGAAGGGTGGGCTGAGAGAGATCTAATGTGGACATTTGAAGTAGAAGTTTGTTGTGAGAAACCATGTTGAAGGCTTTAGACATGTCTAGAAATAAGGAAGATACTAGTTTGCCCGTTATCTCTAGCTTTATTGACATTATCTATATAGGTTAGAGAGGCAGTGCTAGTACTATGGGAAGGGCAGAAGCTATATTTATTTAATTAAGACTGGGTATATGAAATTAAATATCCAAGAAGATAAAACAGAAAGTGATCCAAATGGGAGTTATGTAGGTCATGGTTGGAGAAACTCTTCTGAACTGGTGAGTAAACGACAATGTTCAGGTGAATAAAATGTGTTTAGCTCCAGAAATACAGGGGTGGAAAAAAAGCTATCTGTGTTTTGAATGGAGGTATCGATTGCATGATAAACAGCTGAAATAGTATTAAAATCTTTCTGGGAGTCATGTAGTTATATGTGAAAGATTATTACATTGAAAGAAATAATGCATGGGTGTTGATCACTACAAGTTAGTAGTGTTCAGGAAGACAGTACTTGTAGTTTAAGTAGAGTAATGACACTTGACAGTTTTATTGGTCGGGGATGAGCTCCATGGCAAAGGAGATATTAATGATGAAATGCTGGGTACTAATGATGAAAGTAGGCACTTTGCTGTCTTACCTCCTTCACCCTAGATTTTTTAAACATTTTAGTTTATATTAGATACGCTTATTTCCTTAAATAGAAAGAGACAAACTGAGCAACTGCGGTGGTGGTGCTGCGGTAGCGTTGTCGCCTCACAGTTAGACGTTGCCCTTTCAATTCTCAGTTAGATGAGCAGCTTCTGTGTGGCGACATGCGTGAATGGGCGTTCCGTCATTGAAGGTTGTGCGTTAGGCCCGGCAAGCCAGTACGTAAAAATCTACTGCCAATCATTAGTGGACTGGAGTTCCGCTGTGGCGACCCCTAACCGGGAAAAGCTGAAAGACACAAACAAAGAGACAGACAAACTGAAGAACAAAACATGTTCGGATGAGCAAGAAGAATGCAATGAAGGTCTGGAGAGTGTAATAATGTGTGCTGCTGGGACATGTAGTGTCTAGACTGGTTACTTTGATGACAGTTGTAGTTCCACTTTACAAATCTTGAAAAGCAATAAGAAAAATGTGGCAGGTGGTTGTGGGAACATGTCTGTTTAGCTCAAAGCATTATTTGTTTCACAAGTTTCATTTTTATGTCCCAATTAAGGCATGAGTAGTAATTTTCCTTGAACAGTATTGTCGGAGTAGGAAAAATGTGTTTCTTTGATAGACGGGATATGCAGAAAACATGAAGGGGGTCACTGAGATTAGTAGGGGAAGGAAAGGGAAACTAGTCAGTGGAGAAAACTGGCATTTAGTTAAGGCAGGAGGTATTCTAAATTCCTTAAATATCCCGGAAGATATGCGAGTTATGTAGGGCATGACTATAGAAACTCTTTAGATGAATTAGTTAATAGTATGTCAAGGAGGAGTCCTATGAGAAGAGTAGAATTAAGATGAGGAGTCATATGAGAAGAGTAGAATTAAGATGAGAGAGGAAGAGATTAAAAATAGTGAATGCTTAACCTTAATTTTAACCATCACACTATTAGGATGTGAAGAAAGTGAAGCGAGAAAAACACTTTCCTTTGAATGCAGGATATAATACTGCAACAGTAAAGATCCAAGAAAGTAAACAAATGCATTGTCTCCTATTTAAAGAATCCTTTAGGAACAGGAAAAGGAGATGAGAAGGAGAAACTGTTATCTTTGTAAAAGCTCATTTATGCTTGCATTTGAGAAAGTGTTTAGAAGAACTTAAGTAGTGCCTGATGGTTAATTAGCAATTACGACAACAGCTAAAGCAAAAAATAAAGATAAGGCATGTAATTAAATATGTGGAATCTGATGTTAGATGAATGAAAAAGTTTGATAAAGAAATCAAAAAAGTAAAGTGAATTGATAAAAAAGTAAAGTGAATTGATAAGAAGACTGTAAGTGAATGTTGCATGGCTGAGATCTCTAATTAAGAAGTTTTCATGATAAGAAAGTTATAATTCTATTTGTTTTCTTTTGTGTGTGGTGTATTATATAGGTGCAGAATTAGCAAGGTTAAAGATAGCAGAAATTAATTTTTGTCAGATTTTCCTAGAATAAATGTTTGGGTAACACAGCTTAGGAAAATTGGTGACTGTGTTTGTGTGATGCATCTTTGAACGTGAGGCAGGAAGAGGAAACGTACTTAGACATAGAAGACCGGTCTAAGGTTGTTAGCGATAGTGGTATAAGACCACCAGCCTAAGGCTGTTGGTGGTAGTGGTACGGGAAGGTATAGTGCAGTGAAATACCTTAGTACTTTTAGATATGGTATACAAAACATTTTTTGTAAACATTCATTTATTTTTACCTTTCCTACAAGGTTGTTGCTTCTTTTCCCCCATTTGCTTTGGTAGTGACAGTTTTACAATTCATTTTCCAATGTTGAGAGTAGGCAGTAAGGCTAGAGTCATAACAAACACATAAAAACCCACTCGGGGCGCAAAACATAAAGATAACAAAACAACGGTAAGAACCACAGAGGACGCTCCACGAAGAACAATGAAGTTGACCACTTTTAATGCTCAATGAAATGAACGACTTAGCGCTAGAGTCATAACCATGAACAAATTTGATATTCACCACATATGCTGTGAGATGAAATTCCACACAGTGTTACCCTTGTGGAGTATGACAGTGAGTTGGAGACGTATGCAGTCAGTACATCAGCAACAAAAGAGTTAACTAAAGCTTATATCATATGATTTCTTGAGTAAATGAAAACGTGGAAGAAAATGTACAAGAGTACCCAAAATAGTGCTTCAACAGACCTGAGACTGTGTATAGTGCTGTAATTTTTTTTTTCAACAGTTCCACATTGCTGTCGACCTAAAATGAAGAGGAAACAAAGTACAAGTAAACACTTGGCTATCGAATAACTCCTAAGGATATAATCAAATTATAAATTCACAAAACTAACTGGCATAATGCTG
>NC_056734.1:767079954-767134954 GCF_019279795.1 Protopterus annectens | reverse complement strand
GTCCGTTGTATGGCAGAATGACATATCTCCCCAACTACCTGTCTCCATAGGGGTTCCCCAAGGATACATCCATGGACCCCTACTCTTCTCTGTTTTTACCAATAATCTAGCCTCTGCCACCAAACATGGCACACTCATACAATACGCAGATGACTCAACCATCATCTGCTCAGCCCAGTCCCTACCCAAACTGTCACACAGGAAGCCTTTTCCTCTGTTGAAACTTGGTTATCCGATGCCCAATTAATACTCAACCCAAACAAAAAAACTACTCATCTTCCAACCCACCAAACATACTCAAAACAACTCTCACTTTAACATCACAGCAAAAGACAACACCACTATATACCCAACTGAACACACCAAATTGCTAGGAGTGGAAATAGACAAACTATAAAATTTGACATTCACATATCAATGACCATAAAAAAAGTCCACAAAAAACTAGGAGCGTTATACAGAAATAAGCAACTTAAGTAGCAAAGATTTCATTAGCAAATTCCCACCTTGTCTCCACCCTACTTTATGCCTCTCCAATATATACCAACCTAAGGCAATGCGATCTAAACAAGCTAGAGACCTGCTACAACAAAATCACCAAATTCGCCACAGGGGCATCCTACCATAGTCACCACTGTCTCTCACTTGCTGAACTGGGCTGGCTTGAACTCCCTCACCTCCTTCAATGGTATCAACACTCACTCGCCCACAAACTAGTAAACCATCCACTAAATGTCCCATCCCTCCAGAATCTACTCCAACCCTATCCACCACCAGACCACTAAGATCCAGCAACAAAAATCACTTGCAGATCACTAAAGCCAATAACTCTGCTGGTGAAGCACTATTCTCTTGCACCATAGCCAAATTATGGAACTCACTCCCACCCACAATTACCTCCATACCATCATGCACCCACTTCAAAACTTTACTAAAAGCGCACCTAAAAACATGCTGGCTATGCCCTTGCAACTCCCACTCTAAAATCACTCACCCCATCCAACCACTACCTTTCTTTCCACTCCACTAACTACCTTGATTATAGCAAGCTCAGATACTCATAAGCCTAGTACTTATTATACAGCAGGAACTTCTTATTGTAACATTTTATGTTAAGTTGTCCATCTCCCCTTCATTCTTGCTGGTTGGGTTCGGAGCCGATCCTCGGCTCCGACTCGTCCATCTTCAAAAGCACGAGAGCTGCTTACTGGCTCGAGGCCCCCCTATACCCCATGATGCCTGGCACTAGATACCCAGATCTCATTTGCCGCTTTCGTTACGAGGTTGCGTTTACTGGCTCAGGTCGTATATTTTTCACTTTATTACTATATATTCGGGTTTATTGTATATTATTGGTTTAAAAACTTACTGTTTTTTTCATAGTTGTAGGTATTCCTAGTGTTTAACCCCCCCCTTGAAAACTCATTTTCTTATTGGAGAGTTTTTTCCCCTCCCTCCCCCCTTCCATTAGGGTAGGCCGTTTTAGTTAAAGGCTTATCTTTAACATTGTAAATTCTTTCTATAAAAATTGTAGTAGTTGTAGGTTAGTTTTAGGCTATCTTATACTATTTTTGTGTGTGTGCTGTTTGGGTGTGATAACTTGTGTGGACTGTGTGTTTTTTTTTCTAGTTACCAATTCCCCCTTAGTACTCTTTAGTGTCTTTAGACATTCTTGTATAGGAAAAGCACAATACTAATAAAGTGTCAGGATTCAAGAAGTGTGACTCGTGCTGTCAGAAAATGTCACTGACAGATGGTCACACGTCTTGTGCCTACTGCTTGGGCTCCCTACACCTGCAGGACTCTTGTTCAGTGTGTCGCGCCTTTAGTCCAAGAGTCCTGCAGGAGCGTAGGAATAAGCTTATCCTTAGGGGTTTGCTTAAACCTGAAGGATCACTGGCAAAGACTCAAGTCAGTGAAACCTTCTAGGCCATCAAAGCCGTCAGCTCCCAGCTCGGAGCCGTCGCCGGGTATGGCTTCTGCTTCAACTTCGGCTCCGGCTGGAGCCAAAGTACCTATTTCCCAGTCGGCTTCGACCCTCCCGTCAGAACCTTCAGGGAGTCGAAAACGCTCCAGGTCACCATCCTTGGAGTCAATACACTCTGCTCCAGGGTCTCCCTTATTGCAATCTGAGCGGAGTCATCGATCCCACTCTCCTTGGTTATCTAGGCTATCTGACCATGATTTGGAGAGAGTGGTGAGCAGGCTTTTAAAGTCGCAGGCCCTGGCCAAAATGCTATCCAGCCCTCCCTCATCAGGGTTCAGCTCTACCTGTTTCTACTATAGTTCCTCCTTCGACTCATCCCTTGAGTTTGGAGCCGGAGCATGCTGTGGCTGGAACCGTGGGTCCATCGGCACCGATACCTCCCCTTTCAGTTCCGTCATCGGCTCCGATCTCTTCCATGGTGCCATCCTTGGAGGGATCTGGGCACTGGGACTCCCTCGTCAGCTCCGAGGGGGCGAGTGGCATCGGACCCTTGTCTGACCCCATTCTCCCTCTCGGAGCTTCGGCGCAGGTGAGTTTGGCTCCTACATCGGCTTCAGAGCCATCTCTCTCTGTGCCGGGAAGGATTCCGGTCTCTTCGGAGCCTTCTTCGGTATCAGGAAGGGGTGCCTTCAAGGTCATGAGGAGTGTGCTGGCATCTGAGTCAGCCCCACGGTCAGCCCCATCGGCTCCTCCCCCCATGGTGCCTGCTCCTGCCTTGCCCCTCCTCCAGACCCCAAGCGTGGAGAACAAGCGCTCCAGGGCACCCCATTGGGTGTATCTTCCTCTTCCGAGGCCTCCCCTGTTCATTGAGGAGCCCCCTCGAAAGAGAAAATGCAAGTGGAAGCATGTAGACTCATCTGAGTCTGTCACTTAAGATACCGACTCAGAGGAGTCTGAAGGGTCCCCGAGATCCCCCTCTGAGGACGTCTCCTTCTCAGACATCCTTGAAATCCTTAGGCAGAGGGGGAACTGGACTACCCTTAACCCCTCCGAGGATGAGTCTGTATTCTTGGACGTGTTTGGTTCCCAACCCTCCACCTCCTGGGTGTCTCCGCCTTTCGATCCACTGATGTCGGTGGTGGCTCGAAAGGAGTGGTCAGCTCCAGACACAATGGAACCAACTCCTCGCAGGCCCACAAAATTCATCACTGCCCCTCAGGACAAGCAATTTCTGACCAAGGGTGTTCCCGTTGATGCCATGGTGATAGCAGCGGCCACTAAAAAGGAGTTGGCTGAAACTTCTTTGTCTGTCCATCCCCCTAACAAGGAGTCTAGGATGATGGACAGATATGGGAAGCGGATGTTTTCCTCAGCGACCTTTTCTATGAGGTCTCTGAACTATTTGTGCCATTTTACCCACCTTCAAAGGATCTCCTTAAAGAGTTAGGAGATACCCTTCAAGATCCATCAGCTGCAGGGGCTCAGGCTAAGATTGCCTCCCAGCTGGCGACTCTAAATTCTGTAGTAAACTCCTCCATGCGGCTCATCTCTTATGCAGCCGATGGAGCGAGTAGGGCTGCAGGCACAGGTGTGGCTTTGAGGAGACACGCTTGTATGCGGCTATGCAACTTTGCGGAACCCTTCAGGGCATCTTTCACCAACACCCCCTTTGATGGTTCTGCTCTGTTTGGACCACAGGTGAAGGATACCCTTACCAGCTGTGAGCAGGAAGGCAAGACTCTCTCTGCCATTGGAGTCCGTTTTTCCACTCCTTCAAGACCGTATCCCAAGGGTCAGAAGAGTGGGAAAATGTGGTTCCGGAAGTCCCAGGGAGCCGTGCCTGACACACGTGGAGAGTTCCCCTCCAGGGGCAGAGGAAAGAGCAACAATAGACGCCGCCCTAGGGGCAGAGGGGGTCTACAAAATCAGGGCCAAAGAGAATCCTTCTCTGACAAGTCCTTCCAGCATCCCTGAAGTGCTGCCCGACTGTCCACCTTCGGAGGCAGTCTGGGGAAGATTATCACTGTACCCAAAAGCCTGGCAAAGTATAACACAAGACAAATGGGTACTTTCTATAATATCCGAAGGCTACAAAATCCCCTTCTTTTGCACTCCACTCCTTTCCCTTCCAGATATTCCACCCAATCTAAGGGATCAGGCAGTTCAAGAAATTTCAAAACTGCTAAGGAAAAGAGCCATCCAATCAGTCCCAGCAGACCAACAAGGATCCGGAATTTACTCAAGGTTCTTTTTGGTACCAAAAAAGACTGGACTGGAGACCCATTCTGGATCTCAGCAGACTAAACAGGTCTGTGCAAAGAACGAAGTTCCGGATGGTCACGCTACAGTCCATTTTACCCTTTCTGGGTCAGGACAATCGGATGTGCTCCATAGATCTTCAGGACGCGTACTACCATATCAAAATGCACAGACGCTCCAGAAGATTCCTCCGCTTCCGACTGGGAGCCAGTCATCAGTTCAGAGCTCTGCCCTTTGGTCTCACCACAGCCCCCAGGGTGTTCACCAAATGTTTGGCAGTAGTCACCGCTCACTTGAGGCGGCAAGGATTCCAGGTGTTTCCATATTTTAGACGACTGGCTCCTTACTGCAACCACCAGGCATCACCTGCTGCAAGCCAGAGACTACACCATCCGAACGTGCTCCACTCTAGGCATCACAATAAATTTTGAAAAGTCTGCATTGTCGCCTTGTCAATCTATTACCTTTATAGGTGCAAACTTAAACACAAAGGACATGTCAGCCACTCTCCTAGTGTTAACCATTCGACAGCATGTCCAGGTCTTATTAGGATGCAAAAGGATTCAGGCCAGATTCATCCTAAAAACGTTGGGTCTCATGGCAGCGGCTATAATACTAGTCCCCCTTGCACGTTTTCACATGAGGATTCTTCAGTGGATGCTGTTCACGCAATGGTCCTTCCAGCAACTCCTATTGTCTCACATGATATTGATCACTCAATCATGCAAAAACCAACTTGTTTGGTGGATGGTTTCCCCATCATTACACCAGAGCAGACCATTTGTTCTTCCTCCTCCAGTAGCTACGGTGACCATGGACGCCTCCCTGATCGGGGGGGGGGGGCGCATTTTCAGGGCAGAACAGTCCAAGGCACCTGGCAGCCTCACAAGTACCATCTGCATATCAATGTCTTGGAGATGAGAGCCGTGCTTTTGGCGTTGCAAGCTCTTCAGGACTCTCTTCCCAGCGGGACTATTGCAATTCAGACAGACAATATGTCAGTGGTATGGTACATCAACAAGCAGGGCAGAACCAAGTCATATCCCTTATGTCGAGAAGCACTCAGACTTTGGCAGTAGGCGATCTCTTCCCAAAGTTTTCTGATAGCAGCGCACATCCCACATCCCTGGGAAGTCCAACGTTATAGCGGTCAGGCTGAGCAGAGCAATTATCATGCCTCACGAGTGGTCTCTCAATTAGACTGTGGCGGACAAAATCTTCAGTAAATGGGGTCAGCCTTGCTGCAACCTTTATGCCACCCCCTTCAACAGCAAGTGCGACAAGTTCTTCTCTCTTCTCCCTCTTCCCGGACACTTCCCCAGAGACGCTCTAGTTCACGATTGGCCTCAGGGACTTCTTTATGCATTCCGTCCATTTCCCCTGATTCCCAAACTAATTCAGAAGGCTACCACATTGGGATGCAAAATGATCCTCATTGCCCCTTACTGGCCTCGGCAAATTTGGTTCCCTTTCCTGCATCATCACCTTCTGGAGCGACCCTGGACCCAATTCCAGACCTCCTGATCCATCAATCGGGCGGACTGCACCAATCTCTTCATTCTCTCCAGCTCACAGCTTGGTTTCTCCACTTCCGACATTAGCCAGGCTTCCTAACATTTCCCATTCGGTGCGTGAAATCATCTTATCCTCGCATAAGTCCACCACTAGAAAAACTTATGCTAGTAAATGGAAACATTTTTTCCTTATGGGCAAAGACCCAGAACATAGACCTTTTTCAGCCCCTGTGCACTCTGTTTTAGAATTTCTAGCAGAACTTTTTCGAACTGGATCCTCTTCTGCCACGATTAGAGTTCAGCTAGCTGCAATTTCAAATTTTCATATGGGCCTATCTGATTCAAGCATCATGTCCCATAAGCTTTGTAAAACCTTTCTTAAAGGGACCACTCTACTCAGGCTCCCAGTAAGAGATCCCCCACCTCCGTGGGATCTAAATTTGATTTTAGCTTCCCTAATACTACCCCCCTTTGAACCGGCAGC
This sequence comes from Protopterus annectens, assembly GCF_019279795.1. Lineage (NCBI taxonomy): Eukaryota > Metazoa > Chordata > Ceratodontiformes > Protopteridae > Protopterus > Protopterus annectens. The sequence goes on along the minus strand of NC_056734.1, from coordinate 767,128,770 downwards.
TTCTTGCTCCTTGAAGTTTCTTTCTTGGAAAACCCTTCTTCTGGTTGCAGTTACGTCAGCTAGAAGAGTTTCTGAACTTCATTCTCTTTGTGTTCGTCCTCCTTACTTAGTTTTTCACAAAGATAGAGTTTCTCTTCGGACTAACCCTTCCTTTCTTCCAAAGGTTACTTCTGATTATAATTTGAATCAGTCCATTGAACTACCTGTGTTCTTTCCAAATTATTCCAACAAGGCAGAATACAAGTTACATCAGTTGGACATTCATAGACAATTACGCTTTTACCTGCATAAAACCAAGCAAACCAGAAAATCGGACCAGTTGGTCCTGTCCTACGCTGTGGGAAAACAAGGCTTACCGGTGTCAAAAGTCACCTTATCTAGATGGTTGACTTCTACTATTACTTTTATTTATCAGTTAAGAAAAAAAGAGCTCCCTGCTAAACCCAAAGGTCACTCCACCAGAGCTCTAGCTACTTCTGTGGCTTTTCAAGCCAGATTACCAATGGAAACTATTTGTGCGGCAGCTACATGGGCTAATCCACATACCTTCATTTCGCATTATAAACTGGATGTGGCCTCCAGAAGCAGAGCTGATTTTGGTTCCACTGTTCTGAAGAGTCTGTTCCGATGAGCCACCCAGGATTGAGGTGCTAGGGATGCTGTCCCAATCAGCAAGAATGAAGGCGAGATAGACAACTTAACATTAAGAAGATGTTCTTCGTCTTCCATTGCTGCAGTCCTGACTATTGGGTATAGTCCGCGTCCCAGTCGGCCCGAATACCAGAGTATAAGGCTGACGTCGGTCAGGGCGCATTAGACTGACGTCAGTACGTCAGGGTACTAATGCGCATGACCGACGTCATATCCTCAGTCTTTTTTGCCGCATGGTCCGATGCAGAAGCAGTTTTGCGAGTGCAGGTTGGCGTACTGAAATATTTCCGATACCGGAGTTTCAGACCGAAACAGAGTTGGCTAAGTACCCCGTTGGGGAACATTTTGGTTTTTCTTGCCTCAGTATTTTACCGGATGTCAGAAAAAGTGAATAACTGTATTTCTTGTGGGAAACAGATACCTCATAGGGATTATCATACCTTGTGTATACCTTGTTTAGGGCCTGAGCACGGCGTTGTTGGTTGCCGCTCTTGTGCTAGGTTTAACAAACGCACTATTAAGAGGAGGTTAGACTGTGCCAGGTTAGTGTTTGGGAAGCGTTGCAATTATAAAATGCCGTTGGATGCTCCGGCCTGCTTCCTCCAAGAAGCGCAAGGATAAAACAGTGAAGCCTAGGGTTGAGGAACCGGCAGTCCCGGACGTCGGTTCTTTGGAAGGCTCAGTGGAGCCGGAGGTTTTGCCAGGAGTTTCCATGGAGTCCCAGGCAGAAACTATACTCTTACAGGATGTGCCTTCTCAGGAGGTAGGCCAGGCTGAGGGGGCTTCTCAGGTGACTGTTCTTCCCTCTCTTCCCAAGGCAGTTAGGGCCTCTCCTTCTGTTGCCAAAACTTCTATGAGAGGTAGGCCTACTTCAGCTTCAGTGGTGGCTTCTCCTACCATTTCAGGTTCTGTACCTAAGAAACATATGCTTAAGATGGCAGAAGATTTGATTACTATGATTAGGGGTTCTATGCCCCGCCTGATAAGAGGCCTAGGGTGGAATCTGAGTTTGAGAGTTTTGAACAGTGTTCTGAGGCTTCAGAATCTTCTGTGGAAGATTTGCAGGAGTATCCTACCTATTCTGATTCTGATGTGGATGATTCCACTCCTACAGCGTCTCCACCTGAGGATTTCTCATTTTCAGAGACTTTGCATTCCATGAGGGAGCACTTTAAATGGGAAGGCCAGGATTACTCTGACTCCAGGAAAAGGCTTAGCGAGTTCTTGTTTTACCCCAGCATAGGCCTTTAGCTATTCCTCCTGTGTTGAATGTGGTGGAAGATGTTTTTGCAGAGGCTTCCCTGAACCCTGACTCTTTGCCTCCTGCTCCTGTTAAGCCTGATAGGTATTATAGGGTGCCTGAAGCTCATAAATATTTGTTTAAGAGTCCTAGGGCGGACCCAGAAACTATTTCCCAGGGGCCTAAGGGTGTAAAAGCTTCTGTGGTTAAAAATCCTGTCCCCACTGATAAAGAGGCAAGGGCTTTGGATAGGTGGGGAAAGAAAGTGTATACTTCTTCCACTCTAGCCATGAGAGCTTTGAATTGTCAGTTTCACATGTTAAAATATCAGAATTACCTTCTTTCACAATTGAAATCTAAGGTGGATGCTTTGGCGGAAGGTATTGAGTGTAAAGAGTTGCTGGATTTGGTTCATGTGTCCGAACAAGTGGGTAAGCATTCTTTGCAATGTGGTTTTGATGCTGTACAGGCCTCCTCGAGGGTGGCTGCTACCAGCTCTGTTCTTCGCAGGCATGCCTGGTTGAAGGATCAGAATTTAGCTGAGCATGTTAAGACAAGGATTTTGGATGCTCCTTTACAGTCTGATGTGTTGTTTGGTTCGCCTGTGGAAGCTGTTTTAAAGAAAATGGAGGACAAAGCTAAGTCTATGCAAACTGTTAAAGATTTTTTGCAGGTGCAGCCACCGAAGTTTAGTAGAAATTGGCCTGCTAAGGGATGGACATATCCTGCTTATGATTCTCAGTCTAGGGGTAGGTCTAGACGTGGTAGGGGCATGGCTCAAAGTTCTTTTAGGCCTAGAACAGGGAGTTCACCTGCTCAGACTTCTGGTGAGGGCAGGGGTCAGTCCTTTCGTAAACAGACCCAATGACCTGTTTCTTCAGCTGCCAGCAGATTCTCGTCTGGCAGCTCCTTTGGGGGGAAGACTGTCTCTTTTCAAAGAAAATTGGGATTTAATTACTCAAGACAAATGGGTGTTGGATATCATTCACCACGGTTACAGATTTTATTTCCATACAATGCCCCCTTTCAAAGGCATGCCAGACGTTCCTCCTTTACAAAGAAAAGAGGCTCACAAGCAAGTTTTACAGTTACTTCACATAGGGGCCATTCAGCCAGTCCCTGTGTCAGAGAGGGGCCTAGGATTTTATTCTCGCCTGTTCCTTGTACCAAAGAAGGGGAACACGTGGAGACCAATTTTGGATTTATCTCTCCTCAACACGTTTTTGGACATTCCCAAGTTCAAGATGTTGACGTTACAACAGCTTTTACCTCTGCTGGGCAAAGATCACTGGATGGTAACTTTAGATCTCAAGGAAGCTTACCTTCATGTGCCTATAAGGCTAAGTTGCAGAAAGTATCTGCGGTTTCGAGCTGGAAATTCTCATTATCAGTTCTCTGCATTGCCCTTTGGCTTATCTACTGCCCAGAGTATTCACAAAGGTTCTGGCTCCAGTGATAGCTTACTTCAGGCTTCAAGGAATTCAAATCTATCCTTACTTGGACGACTGCCTGATTCTGGCTCAAGAAAAGGAAGACCTTCTACAGCATCTGGAATATGTTATAGCAGTGCTAAGATGCCTAGGGTATTCTGTGAACGAAATAAAGTCCAGTCTAGTACCCTCTCAAGACATGTGCTTTCTGGGTGTAAGACTGAATACAGCAGCCCAGATGGCCTTTTAACCCCGGACAAACAAAAGAGTCTGTCACTTTACTTCCATCAACTATCTCATCAGTCCGTGCTGACTGCAAGGACAGTCCTTCAAGCATTAGGGTTCATGGCATCTTGTATTCTGGTGCTTCCCAATGCCAAACTGCATATGAGGAAGCTACAATGGTATCTCAAAATGTATGGACACAGCACTGCCAGGATTTGGACACTGTCATTCAAATAATACCTTGCATTCAAAAGGAATTTTTGTGGTGGGCTCAGGAATGTCACCTAAACAAGGGACTCTCTGTGACCCGGCCAGAGGCAAGTCAGATTCTAACGACAGATGCCTCGGACATTGCTTGGGGAGCTCATCTAAATGGAAAGTGGATACAAGACAAGTGGCCTGCCAGACTACAGCATCTACATATCAACATGAAGGAGATGTTAGCAGTCCAGTTTGCATTAATGGCTTTCAAGGAGTTACTTCTTCCAGGGCAGGTGTTGATTCTAACAGACAACACAACTGTCATGTGGTACATCAACAAGCAAGGGGAACACATTCTTATCCGCTATGCAGGCAAGCAATGATTTTATGGGAGACTGCGCTAAGCTTGCAACTAACTCTTCAGGCAAGGTTTCTGCCAGGAGCACAGAACTCCTTAGCAGATGTGTTAAGCAGACAAATCATGGATCCCCACGAGTGGAAACTGGATCTTCATGTATTTCAGAAACTGACAGTGTCATGGGGAACTCCAGACATAGATCTGTTCGCTTCTCCACTAAACCACCAGCTGCCAAAGTATTGCACAAAGGGGTTTCATCACACAGCTTGGAGAGTGGATGCTCTGTCTTTCAGTTGGAAAAACCTTCATGTGTATGCCTTTCCACCTCTACCGCTTCTTCCAAAGGTACTGTTAAAGGTCAGACAAGACAGGCCAAGGATGATTTTGATAGCTCCAGATTGGCCTCGGCAACACTGGTACCCACTTCTACGGAGTCTGGTAAAGAAGCCTCCATGGCCTTTACCTCTGATTCCTCATCTGTTATCTCAGAAGGACGGTCATCTGCTCAATGTCAAGCTTCAATCTCTTCATCTCACAGCCTGGCATATTCTGTGTTGACACACAGCAGGTCTCAGCTTCCTCAACAAGTTTTAAATGTGATTATGGAAGCTAGAAGGCCTAGTACTAGGAGAGTGTACGCAGAAAAATGGAAGAGATTTTTATTTTGGAGTACAGCAAAGAATTTGGAGATTTCAGAGCCTAATGTGAGTGTGGCTCTTCAATATCTTACTAATTTATTGGACAAAGGTTTGTCCTTCTCTTCCATAAAGATTCATGCTGCAGCAATTTCAGCTCACTATGATTGTGACCCACCTTTGTTTTCGCATCCTTTGTTCAAGCAGTTTCTTAGAGGGGCAAAGAATATAAGACCCCCACGTAGAGCTCCTACTCCTGCTTGGGATCTCAATTTTGTGTTGGAAAAACTTACTCTACAACCTTTTGAGCCTGCAGCTACTGCTGAATTGAAATATTTGTCATGGAAGACTGCTTTTCTGTTGGCTATTACTTCTGCAAGAAGGGTGTCTGAGTTGCAGGCCCTTATGGCAGTAGAGCCCTTTTTGATTTTCCATAAGGACAGGGTATCATTACGTACTAATCCTTCCTTTATGCCTAAGGTGGTTTCTAGTGTGGCTTTAAACCAAACTATTCATTTGCCTACGTTTTTGCAGATCCTCAAAATAAAGGGGAAAAGATTTTGCACACTTTAGATGTACACAGGCAATTGCGTTATTATTTGAGCAGGACTAAGAATTTTAGGCAGTCTCAGCAGTTACTTGTTTCTTTTGCTTTGAGTTCACAGGGCAAGCCTGTGTCAAAACAAACTATTTCTAGGTGGATTGGCTTTTGCATTGCATTTTGTTATTCCCATCATGGCAAGGAGATTCCAGCTGGGATTAGGCCTCATTCCACTAGGGCTACTGCCACTTCAACAGCATTTCTAAGGGGTGGCAACTAAGGATATTCTGGAAGCAGCTACTTGGAGTTCAGTGCATACTTTCTCTAGGCATTATCACCTGCCTATATACTCTAAGACTAGGGCTGGTTTTGCCACAGCTGTTTTACAAGGCATGTTGTCAGCTCCTGCTACTTTATAATTTGCCAGCCTCCCTTACCTCTGCTTTGGGATTCTACCCAATAGTCAGGACTGCAGCAATGGAAGACGAAGAACATAGTACAGTTTTGTACCTACCATAAATGTAGATGTTCGAGGATTCCATTGCTGCAGTCCAATTTACCCTCCCTCCTTCCCCTCTGTGTTTAGGGGTGGTTGTGTAGGTGAGTTTACATGCTTATATTTTATATATATATGTATATATTGTTGTATATATTATACATGTTTTTGGTGCAGGTTGTTTTGGGACTTGTCTTTTGGGTCTTCTGACATCTGGGGCAAGAAAAGACTGAGGATATGACGTCGGTCATGCGCATTAGTACCCTGACGTACTGACGTCAGTCTAATGCGCCCTGACCGACGTCAGCCTTATACTCTGGTATTCGGGCCGACTGGGACGCGGACTATACCCAATAGTCAGGACTGCAGCAATGGAATCCTCGAACATCTACATTTATGGTAGGTACAAAACTGTACTTTATGTACCTACCATAACGTTCCATGTTAGTTGTCTTCTTCTCGCCTTCTTTCTTGTGTCCCACCCTGCATCCCCCTATCCTAGTAGACCGAGAAGAGTTTCTTATGTTGTTTTATCACTGGCTGAGTCTTCTCTGGCTTCCACTTGCCACTATCAGTCTCTCCAGTAGGTTCAGGCATCCTACTACGTTTTACTGGGCAATTATTATTATAATTGTTATTATTGTGTCTGTAGTTAGGTTTACCAAACGAGATCTGGGTATCTAGCGCCAAGCATCATGGGATATAGGGGGGCCTCGAGCCAGTAAGCAGTTCTCGAGCTTTTGAAGATGGCCGAGTCGGAGCCGAGGATCGGTTCTGAACCCAACCAGCAAGAAAGAAGGCGAGAAGAAGACAACTAACATGGAACATTATGGTAGGTACATAACTTCTTATTAATGTCTGTTATGTACTTCACAGATAAAGATTCTAGTTGTCTACTGATGTACTATGTTCTTCATCTGTAAGTATGTTGTAAGTAATTGCTATGTTATATTGTTAATCACTAAGTAATCCAATGTAACTACTGTCTGTTTATTTTAATTGTGGAGGTTTTCTCCTCGGGCCTCCGCTGGAAATGGACCTACGTCCAGTCGGACACTCCCGGTCAACAAATGTAAATAAAATATATATATAATATTACACACACACACTATATATATATATATATATATATATATATATATATATATATATATATATATATATATATATATATTATATATGTATATATATATATATATATGTGTATATATATGTGTATATATATATATATATATATATATAATAGTTGTATGTAGTGAGATCAAAAATCTGTGTGTAGGTATGTTTATTTTTGGCATTGTATGACGTTTCTATTTGGAGTACCATCTGAACAGTCTTGGCAAACCTGTCAGTTGTCCATGGATCTGAGAGAGTAAGTGTGCTAATGTCCATCAATGGTTTGGCATTTTGAGGAGTGGTTCACTCCCTTGTGGCTTTTACGTGTTCGTGTGCTCTAGACTTCCCTATGATCCTGAGTATGTTATGTTAATAGAAGAAAATAATGCAAAACGTTTGAGCTATGTGGATTCTGCATTGAGCACTGTCTTTGGCATTCTTTAGTCTGAAAAAATAAATTTATACAAAAATTGTAGCCAGTACATGTATACAGGTATCAGGCCGTCAACAGCTAACGTTTGTCAAAGAGGTTTGTATTTGTCAATATGAGAAAATGAAAACTATTAATAATGGTAATACGCTTATTTATACTAGTTTATTTCCTCATGATCAACCACAAACAAAAACTGGGATTATTTGGCTTAAAAACCAAGAAAAAAGAAAGTTGCCAAAAACTGCTGGAGCCACGAATGTCGGAACCAATATTGTATTGAACGCATACAAAAACCGCTAAAAACACATGAACGCTTTGTATCAGAATTGCGTTTTCATCTAAGCAAACCAACTTCATCAGATACTCTCCTTAAAATAAACAATCCTTTTATAAGTTATTCAAAAACGTCTAATCCAATCAAAAAACAATTAATTAAAAAGTCATTGTTCTTTTCCTATTTACATTCAGCAATGCATACTTTGAAAGTTTTGTGCTCATTCCATCCAATAAATAACATCAATACCAACAGCTAAGAACATTTTAAAACATTTGATTTAAAATGTGATAAATATATAAAACATATAAATTAATTTATACAAAAATCCATTTTTAATGTTTAAAAATTACTTTAGAAAAAGAAACCATTTGTATTGTATGCCCTGCCATCTGCTGGTGAAAATAAAAATTACATCTATTTATCTTATAAAATCCCTGCTTTCAGTTTTAAAAGGGGCACAATAGAAATAAATTCATTTAAGCCTGGGAAGTTTGTTGAATCAAGGGATATCTGCCACCATAGTTCCCTGGCCTCTAATTTTTCTTCCCATAATCCACCCCTTGGGTCCTTTTTGACCTGCTCTAAAACCATGAAGTGAAATTTAGCATCCTTACAAACCAGGGTATGTTTATACAGGGCATTAGTGTCCTTTTGTGTAGATATTTCATATTTATGTTCGTATATTCTCTTTTTCAACACCCTTTCAGTTTTTCCTACATAAAAAGCGTTACATTCTGAACATAAACTAATGTATACTATTGGTTTCACAATTATAGTGGTCTGTACTTTTTATCCATTTTTCTCTACCTTCCAAATAAACTTTTTCTTTATCCACTATATTGTTACAGTGTGCACAACATCCACATTTATAAGTGCCCTTCCTAACCTGCTTATTCCTTGGAAGACCTTTATTCTCCAACATGTTTTTAAATGATCGGGAATTTTTATACACAACCTTAACATTTCTGTTTATTTTTTTCTGGTCCAAATCAGTACAATTAATACATTTTGACCATTCTCTTTCAACGATTTTCCTTGTAACTTTAGTGTTGAAGGCATTATATTCAAGAACCAAGGCATGTGTAAAATCATTTTCCTGTGTTATGGGGGTAAAATTACCACAAGAAATTTCATCGGAATTATTGTTATTTAAAATAGGTCTAAATCTAGCTTCTCTACCCATACAAACTTCATCTTGTATTCCCCTAATAAATTCCTGGGGATATCCTCTTTCTAAAAACATTTTGTTTAGCAATTTACATTCATCTTTAAAATCGTCCTCAGAGGTAGTCATACAGCTTCCTCGGACGTATTGCCCTTTCACAATATTCTTCTTACACCAATAGGTATGGGCACTTTGAAAATGAAGAAATGAATTACAAAAAGTGGGTTTTCTAAATATTTTTGATACAAACCTATCTTCCTTCTTATATATTTCCAAATCCAAAAATTTAAGTTTTTCACTAGAAACATGAAAAGTAAATCTTAAAAAATTCGTAGTTTCTTCCAAATATAGTTTAAATTTCTCTAATTGTTTTGCCCCCCCGACCATAGAATGACTATGTCATCCAGAAACCTACGGTACATTTTCCAATAACAAAACCTGGATTCCAGAATATATACCTCCTCCCATTTGGCCAACACTAAATTTGCATAAGTGGGGGCACATACGGCCCCCATAGCTACCCCTTTGATCTGTTTATAAAATTCCCCACAAAAATTCAAAAAATTATTTTTAAGGACCAAATCCATTAATGCCCCACATATAATTTTGTCATTGTGACTTAGTGTATCATCTTGAAATAAAATGTCCTCAAACATTTCCATTCCTTCTTTATGAGGAATACTTGAAAATAAGTCAACAATATCTATGGTCACAAATACCAGATTATCACATAAAACGTCTTTGTTGAGTATATCAAGTAGGTCCCACGAATCTTTTAAAATTGTTTCTTTATTAATCCACACATTTTTTAATTTGTTATCAACAAATTTAGCCAAACTATGGGTTTTTGACCCATTAGCAGAAACTATGGGTCTTAATGGGGGTCGTTTTCATTTTTATGGATCTTCGGAATTCCAAAAATGGAAGGAATTCTTGGTTTGTCTACTCTTAGAAAATTAAAGGTTTTTTTGTCAAGCCTTCAGGGAACATGTCTTTTAAACAAATATCTATTTTATTATACGCAATATTAATTTAGTTGATGGAAACATTGGTGTACCCTTCTTCATTAAATAAAATTTCATTCATTTTTCCTTCATAAATAATGATCTGAAGTAGGATATTCATTTGTCTGCAACCTGTGGGTTATGGATCCGATATCGGATCCGAACCGGCATGGTTTTCCAGCTATGGATCCAAGCTCTCAGCTCCTCCCCTCACCCATAATGCCCTGCTCTACCCTCATGACCCCAGATCTCGTTTGCCACGCTGGTGACTGGATTGGTATCTATAGCTCTCAGCTAAGTGCTAGTTTTATATCTGTTAATTCAGAAGTTTTTTGTACTTTTTTGTGTGAAAGTTTAGGTTTCCCTCTTTGATAGTTTTATTTAGAGTTAAATTAAGTATTTTTTTTCCCTCCCCTCGCTGTTGGCGTAGTGTGTGTGTGTTGGGCCTGTGTGTCTGTATTACTTTTAGTTACTTTTAATTAGTAGCTGTATAGATTTGGATGGCTGATCAGCCCAAATCTGTATTTTCTAAATGCACCGAGTGTGGCCATAAGCTCTCCCCGGCTGATGGCCACACTCGGTGTGTTAAGTGCCTGGGGGTTGAACACCTCACATCTGGATGCTCCATTTGTGCAGGGTTCAACCCCAGGGCACTGAGGGAGCGGAGGTCCAAGCTTGTCTTGGCGGGCCTTTTACCGCCAGACTCTGCTCCGGCCTCCGCTCCTTCGGGAGTAACCGTGATTTCAGTTATTCCCTCCGTGGCACCCCCTCCTGCTCCTGGGACTCAACCTCCCGTTTCTGGAGAGGAGAGGGATGCTAGGAAAAAGGACCGGAGGGAGAAGCACCACAAGCGGCGGGCCGAGACCTCTGTTTCGGCCCCGCCAGCCAAGCGGGCTTCTCCCCCGGCTCCGTTGTCGGCTCGGTCTCCTCCTTCTCGGCTCCGGTCCCCTGTGTGCTTTTCACCGGGTCCTGAGGAGGAGGAGACCCGATCTCCGTCGAGGCTATCGAGGAGGCACTCCAGGCCTACCTCGGTAGCCTCGTCGAGATCCACATATAGCCTTTCTGATGCTGATCTGGACCGGATGATGAGAAGATTCATCCAGGCCCAGATGCAGATGGGAGTGCTCTTGCCTCCCCTCTGGGAGCTCAACACCCTTTTAAGCCTATTGCTCCTTCTCCAACCCGCTATCCGGGTTCGGAGCAGCTGGAGCCGAGCAGCCGGAGCGGGGTGGGTCGGCGCCGATAGTACTTGGTACTCGGATCCGACCCTGCCCTCGGTGCGTCGGATCCGACCTCTCGGAGCCTGGATCCGAGCCTCGGATCCGGGGAATCAGTGCTCCTTCGGCGCCGTCTGTGTCGGAGCGCACTGTCGCCGGATCCGGCGCAGCGCCGGCTCCGATCCACTCTTCGGATCCGAGGGGAGCCGATTGTCGGATCCTTTGGTCGAGGTCCGCTCGCCTTCGGCGTTTGATGTAGTGGAGAGGGCCCTGTTGAGGGTCTCCGGACCCCCGGCACTTGTTCCGGCTCCGTCCCGCGCTCCCTCTGCACTGGGCCAGGCTTCCACCATCCGGTCCCTGGGACAGCCCGCTTCTGTGCCCCAAGTTGCTCCTATGGAACAAATTGCTGCTTGTGAGGACTCCTCTGACAGCCCCCCAGAGGATGTCCCTCGCAAGCATACGTGCAAAAGGAGGCACATTGACTCCCCCGAGTCTCTCACAGAAGACACGGACTTGGAGGAAGGGGAAGGCTCCCCACGGTCACCCCCCGAGGATGTTTCATTTGGCGACATCATGGAAATGCTCCGTATAAGGGGGGGGTGGTCTGCCCCCAAGTCTTCCTCGGACGAGTCCGTGTTCTTGGAGGCATTTGAAGCGGGCCCGTCTACCTCTTGGGTGTCCCCTGCCGACCCCCTGGTGGACCTTATTACCACCAGGGCGTGGAAGGAACCGGACACCGTGGAGCCAATTCCCAAGAGGCCAGATAGGATCCTTAGCCCACCGTCCGACCGGGCCCATTGGAGTAAGGGGCCTCCGGTAGATGCCATGTTGACGGCGGCCACCAAGAGGGAACTGGCTCAGGAGAGTCCTCAGTCCACCCCGAGCAAGGAGTCTCGATGATGGACCGCTTGGGGAAGCGGATGTTTAGTTCAGCGACCTTCTCGGTAAGGGCGCTGATCTACTTGGCACATGTCATTAGGATGCAGCGAGATCTTATTAAAGAATACGCTGCATCCCCCCCAGAGTCCATTTCGGAGGAGGACAGGGTTCTGCACTCCACCCGTATGGCCACTCTTAGGTCAGTTACTAATACTTCTATGCGGCTACTCTCCCATGCAACGGAAGGTGCCGCTAGAGCTGCGGGGACAGGACTAGTCACTAGACGTCAGGCCTGGCTCCGTCACTGCGATTTTTCTGAGCCCTTCAAAGCGTCATTTGCGAACGCCCCCTTTGATGGTTCTGCTCTGTTTGGCAAAACCGTTCGCGAGACGTTGACCCAGAGCGAGAAGGATGGGAAGACGCTGTCTGCCGTCGGAATCCGCTTCTCTGCACCCCAGAGGCCCTACTCTAGGAACCAAAAGGGTCAGAAGAAGATGTGGTTCGAAGTCGCAGCAGTCCCAGCCTGCTCCGGACAACCAGTCCTTCCGTGGCAGAGGAGGACAGGGAGGACGCCGCCCTAGAGGCAGAGGGGCTCCCAGAAACTTCGGGTCCAGGGAACCTTTCTCTGAACGGCCTGCGCAGCAACCCTGAGGGGTTGCCCGACTGCTCCACTCTGGAGGCAGTCGGGGGACGTTTTTCGGGGCACCTAGCGGCATGGGAGTCCATAACATCGGACCGCTGGGTTCTCCAGATCATATCCAGAGGATATCGCATCCCTTTCCTTCACCTTCCAAAGTTGAAATCCCTCCCAGATGTCCCACCCGGTCAACGGGAGGCCGCTTTGGCAGAAATTGGCCATCTGCTAAAGAAAAGAGCCATCCAGCCCGTCCCCCCAGACCAGATCGGATCAGGGTTCTACTCCAGATTCTTTTTAGTACCAAAGAAGACGGGGGAACTAAGACCAATCCTAGACCTCTCTCTCTTGAATCTGGCAGTCCCCAAAGAAAAATTCCGAATGGTCACTCTGCAATCTATTCTCCCCCTTCTGGGAGAAAATCACTGGATGTGCTCGATAGACCTCAAGGACGCGTACTACCACATCCTGATGGACAGGCGCTCCAGGAGGTTTCTCCGCTTCCGGCTGGGAGCCAGTCACTACCAGTTCGGGTCCTTCCCTTTGGTCTCACCACAGCCCCAGGGTGTTCACCAAAGTATTAGCAGTGGTAGCGGCCCACCTGAGGCTTCAGGGGTGCAGGTCTTTCCCTACCTGGACGACTGGCTTCTTACCGCCCCAACAAGGCATCTACTCTTATTGGCGAGACTCCTTTCTCCATCTTGCTCCTTTTCTGGGCATCACAATAAATACAAAGAAATCCAACCTGGCGCCCACACAGCTCTTAGATTTTATAGGGGCCAGGCTAGACACAAGGAGTTTACGAGCCTTCCTCACTGCGGACAGAGTTCAAAATCTGCAGCTCCAGGTGCGGGCCATTCTCCACTCAAGTTCTGTTCGCGGAGTTGGTCCTGAGGGCTCTAGGGTCCATGGCATCAGCTATAGCACTTCTTCCTCTTGCCAGGCTCAATATGCATTCTACAGTGGACGCTCTTAGTACAGTGGTCATACCTTGCTCTCCCCATGCATCATCCCATAGCGATCAGCAAGGCTTGCAAGCGGTCCCTCTTGTGGTGGCTCCACTCCCCGGATCTCCACAGAGGCCGCCCATTTTGTGCTTCTCCCCCTCTCGCCATGGTGACCACGGACGCCTCCGCCTCGGGTGGGGGCACTTTTGGGCCGGACCGTCCAAGGCACGTGGGACGATTCAGAGACCTTACTGCATATCAATGTTCTAGAGATGAGAGCAGTGCTCTTAGCGTTGCTAGCACTTCAGGACTTTCTTCCCTTGGGAACAATTGCAATTCAATCGGACAACATGTCTGTTGTCTGGTACATCAACAAGCAAGGGGAACAAGGTCTTACCCTCTTTGTCGAGAAGCCATGAGAGTTTGGGAATGGGCAATCTCCACCAACCGCTTTCTAATAGCAACTCACATTCCGGGTCGGTCCAACATCCTAGCGGACAAGCTCAGTCGCACCATTCTGACCCCTTACGAGTGGTCTCTCAATTGTCAAGTAGCGAACGCATTTTCGCACGGTGGGGAACCCTTCATGCGATCTTTTTGCCTCTCCCTCAAACACCAAGTGCGACAGTTTTTCGCTCTGATACCTCCTCCGGAGGTACCCCAAGAGACGCTCTGGTGCATGCTTGGCCACCCGGTCTTCTGTATGCTTATCCACCCTTACCTCTGATGCTCCAAGTTCTTCAGAAAGCCTCTCGGGTGGGTTGCAGAATGATTCTCATTGCTCCGTTTTGGCCTCGACAGATCTGGTTCCCCTTCCTAAGGTCTCACTCGGTGAATCCTCCTTGGATTCTAGATCCCATCCCGGATCTGATATCCCATCCATCCTGCATTCCTCCTCCGAATCTGGACAACCTGAAGCTGACAGCTTGGCTGCTCCAGTTCCACTCTTGATTAGGACTCCCGGTATTTCGTCACCGGTTAAGGCAATTTTGGTGGCAGCTCATAAACCATCCACTAGAAAGGTTTACCGAAGCAAGTGGAAACGTTTTTCTTTGTGGGCGGAGCGGCAAGGCCTGAATCCCTTCACGGTTCCTCTTCCTCTAGTGCTTGACTTTCTAACCACTCTCTTTAACGATGGTGCCAGCAGTTCCACAGTCAAAGTACAACTGGCGGCAATTTCTCATTATCACATTGGCCATGACTCTAATCCTCTTATGTCAGCCAAATTGTGTAAAATTTTTCTTAAAGGTACTTTTCTTCTCAGGCCCCTATAAAACAAGCAGTTCCTCCTTGGGACCTCTCTCTGGTACAACAGGCCTTGACCGCCCCTCCTTCGAGCCAGCGGCTACGGTGGATCTCTAATTCTTGTCCTACAAGACTGCCTTTTTGGTAGCCATTACATCGGCCAAGAGAGTTTCTGAGCTTCAAGCATTATCAGCTAAACCTCCTTACTTGGTATTTCATCCGGACCGTGTCTACCTCAGGACCAACCCGTCCTTTCTTCCTAAAGTCGCTTCTGAAGCAAACATCAATCAGTCCATTAACCTTCCTGTTTTCTTCCCTAAATATGAAAACAAAGGTGAATATAAGCTACATTCATTAGATGTTCACAGGCAACTTAGATTTTATCTGAACAGGACGGCTGGTCATAGGCAATCCGACCAGTTGTTTATTTCCTTTGCAAAATTTAATTTGGGCAAGCCAATTTCTAAAGTTTCTCTGTCCCGCTGGATTTCACAGTGCATCTTATTGGCTTATCAAGCTTCAGGAAGGCCCGCACCGGAGGGTGTTCATGCCCATTCAACCCGGTCAGTATCTACCTCGGCAGCCTTCAAGGCTAGGATTCCTCTAGATGATATTTGTGCAGCAGCCACGTGGGCTGCATCTCATACTTTTATTTCCCACTATAAGTTGGATCTTGCATCTAGGGGTAGAGCATCCTTTGGCTCCGCGGTGCTCCGGAATATCCTTCCATGATGGCCGCCCAAGATTCAGGTAGCTGGGGACTCTGTCCCACAGGTTGCAGACAAATGAATATCCTACTTCAGATTTAGAAGTTATGTACTCACCATAACGTTCCATCTGAGTAGGTGTATTCATTTGTCTGCAACCATCCCGCCCTCCTATCCCCCTGGCCTTTCAGTTTCCTGCATATTCTATGTTACCCTTTTCAGGGTGTTGTTGCTTTGGCAAACTCGATCTGAGGTCATGAGGGTAGAGCAGGGCATTATGGGTGAGGGGAGGAGCTGAGAGCTTGGATCCATAGCTGGAAAACCATGCCGGTTCGGATCCGATATCGGATCCATAACCCACAGGTTGCAGACAAATGAATACACCTACTCAGATGGAACGTTATGGTGAGTACATAACTTCTAATTATCCATAATAACTATCCCACCCCCCCTTATCAGGTTTCATAATCCGGACCTTGTGATTGTCCCTCAAAGCTTGTAAAATGTTATTTTCCTCCTTGCTTAGGTTTGGTTGAAACCCAAACTTGTCATATCTATTTCTTAGTTCCTTCGCCATGTTTTTTTCCAAATTAATAAGTTGTGGATTAAGGGGGGGATTGTATATACCCCTTCTTTTAAGTTCCTGATTCCCTGTGTCTCCTTCAGAGGTAAATAATAAATTTAAATTAATTTTTCTAAAAAACAATTTTAAATCTATAATAGACTGAGTGAGATCTCCTTTTTTGTAGGGTATAAATTTAAATCCCTTTTCAAGCAGGCTGAAATGTTCTTTCTCTATACAAATACCACTAAAATTATAAATGCTAAAATCATGAAAGGTGTGCTTAACACCTTCCACCATGTGGTCTAACCAAAAAGTATCATTGCTGAATGTTTTGTCACTGGGTGGGGGTCTTGATGGTGTTACCACCAAGTCTAATATTTTCCCCTCCCCCTTCTCCCCCCTCTCCAAGAAAAATTTCTTTCTTGATACCCTGTCTTATTTAATAATCTTTCTGATCTACGAAGAGGGGGAAATTCCTCATCGTTAAAACCATTTTCTTGTATGCTATTACCTTCTTGTAAATTATCCTGTATTTCTCTATCAACATTATTTCCATAAAGGTTTCTAAGAAAGAAAGGAGCTCTGGGTTTGGGATATACAGTGCCCTTTTTGTATTCTTCTGTATCCCTTTCCAACTTTTAAAATTTTCTTTGAATGGTTTCCTTACATTTTACATCAATTTCCCCCCTAATTTTAAAGTACTTGTCCTTTTCATCTTGAATGGTAAAAATTAAATCTTCCTTTATGCACTGATCTAATTCATTAATTTCCTTCTGTAGGACAACCTGGGTCCTACTATTTTCTTTAATTATCAGTCTCAACATATCTATACCACATCTATTGAACAATTCAATTAATTCTTTATGAAAACAGCTCCTTCTAACACATTGTTTGGGTATTTAAAAACCCTTAGTCCTTTTGGAACAATACCCCTATTAACACACTCATTGAGGTATTCGTTTTCAATTTCTAATGTCTTAAATTTAAGCATAAGCTTGTGCAAACCGTCCAATTTGACTCTATAAGAGTCAGCCACAACAGGTGGTCCATTAAAAGCGGTTTGCTTGAAAGAATATTTTTGTAACAGCCAGTCTTTAGTTTCTTTAAAACACAAGTCACTTTCGTTACTAATAATAACAGTACCTGAAGCTCTTTTGCTGGAAAAAAAATTTTTTTGCTCTGCTGGTATAGACCCTCGCGTTTCAGCATTAGTCCCACTACCATTTACATCTTCACGAACATTATGGTAGGTACATAACTTCTTATTAATGTCTGTTATGTACTTCACAGATAAAGATTCTAGTTGTCTACTGATGTACTATGTTCTTCATCTGTAAGTATGTTGTAAGTAATTGCTATGTTATATTGTTAATCACCAAGTAATCCAATGTAACTACTGTCTGTTTATTTTAATTGTGGAGGTTTTCTCCTCGGGCCTCCGCTGGGAATGGACCTACGTCCAGTCGGACACTCCCGGTCAACAAATGTAAATAAAATATATATATATAATATTACACACACACACACTATATATATATATATATATATATATATATATATATATATATATATATATATATATATATATATATAAAATAGTTGTATGTAGTGAGATCAAAAATCTGTGTGTAGGTATGTTTATTTTTGGCATTGTATGACGTTTCTATTTGGAGTACCATCTGAGCAGTCTTGGCAAACCTGTTAGTTGTCCATGGATCTGAGAGAGTAAGTGTGCTAATGTCCATCAATGGTTTGGCATTTTGAGGTGTGGTTCACTCCCTTGTGGCTTTTACGTGTTTGTGTGCTCTAGACTTCCCTATGATCCTGAGTATGTTATGTTAATAGAAGAAAATAATGCAAAACGTTTGAGCTATGTGGATTCTGCATTGAGCACTGTCTTTGGCATTCTTTAGTCTGAAAAAATAAATTTATACAAAAATTGTAGCCAGTACATGTATACAGGTATCAGGCCGTCAACAGCTAACGTTTGTCAGAGGTTTGTATTTGTCAATATGAGAAAATGAAAACCATTAATAATGGTAATAAGCTTATTTATACTAGTTTTATTTCCTCATGATCTCTTCTTCTGCATGTATTTTAGGCTATTTTAGCTTTTCTCCGTTTTTCATCATTACATTTTATGTAATGATCATCTCCTTTATTAATCTATTTCCACTTATCTCCAAATTACTCTTCCATCTCAGAGAACAAGCCTATTATGTCTTATGACCACTTTAACCAGTCTTGCCAAAATTGAGTACGTTATCTGACTGCTAAAGCTTCTAAAACTCTGTGGTGTAAATGTTGTGCTTATAAGCATCATGTATATGTACAATACTCTTAATGCAAAAAAAATGTTTATTCTTACTTTCCCTTGTGTTGCATTTCAGTTTGTCATACCGTTACTATAATTACACTTACTGCACTCTGCGTGTGCTGGAGTGTGACTACCCTTTCCTCGGTTTTATACATCACTGCTCTAACAGGCTGTTATGTGTTCCTGCTCAAAATACTTTTCACCTGCGATAGAAAACAAGTCACACATTCTAGTGGTGTACGTTTAGGCTGCAAATCAACTTCAGATTGTTTATAAGGATTTAAACTATTTTTTATTCATTATTTCATAAATGCAATTGTTCTAACTGCAGGTATCTGTCTAAATAAAACAGACTACAGTTAAGGCTTACTGTTTACCTTTGTTTATCAGGAATGTAACTAATGGCCTTTACTTGAATAAAAAAGAGGTGTGCCTCTGCTGCAACACATAATGTAACAAACGGTATTATAATTTTCTGTTTAATGCTGTGAAACAATGCCGTTGTGTTCTGTCAAGCAGAATGCTGAGCTAGTGATTGTAAATGTTTACCCCCCCCCCCCCCTCCAACCTTTCTTTTTTCAGTGAAGGGATAAATGATTAAGTTGAGAACTTAAAAACTATAGGACAAGATGCCTGGTCAAGGTTTATCGAAATAAGATAAATCACATTCTACCTGTTCATGCAGTGACATATTAATGGGAAATTAAATGATTTGCTTGCTGTGTGTTGCAAACTAAGATGATGACTGTATCCGACTTGAATAGATCTTAGCCAGTGCCTGTACTTCTACATGGTGTTAAATAAAAATGGAAAATCTCTTTATTCTGACTATATATTTCTGCTGCAAACACATATGATGTAAATATTTTATATATGTATAGCAATACATGAAATTCCACTTTTTAATGTTATGGGACAGGGTATCCAAAATAATTGGTTATGGTGTGGCAGGAAAGGACAGATATATGTAGCTTAATTCTTTGGAGGGGTTTCTAGTCTTGGGGCATTAATGTCCTTGATGGAAATGACAGGAGAACAGCAGCACTCTTTTACTTGTATTTATTGATTACATGAATAAAATGGATTTATTGCTGTCTTTTTATATTAGTTGTTGTTCCTTGTCAGTGGAAAATATCCACATTAGTTCTTTTATCTAAAAAAACAAAACCAACTTCATAGAGGGGTATTCAGAATTTCAGACATATTCCTTGTGACTCTGTTCTGTGCATCAGGTGAGCCAAATTTGCTCAAAGAACAGATCTCACCAGGGTGGGAGTAATTGAGGCATACACTTAATAGGCTTCATAATATGCAAATAAGTTATAACAACATGGAAAAAAGATCCATTATTAAAATGAGGGTAATGGTGAGTGCAATAACGGTCTGTGTGCTTCAGAAAGGTATATATTTTGTATAATGAGTTGCTGCCACTAGATTTTCTGTGCACAGTAATTCTGGAGTTATGTGAGCAAGACTGAGGAAACATGTACAGGGTAGATATCACTTCAGTAGATATATGGAAGTGATTGTTCTCCTTGTTGGTAGTGAATGTGGGTGTCATCTGTCAGTGACAGTCTCTTGTCTGCCTCATCTCTGTCAGTGACAGAGAGCCCCCTGTCTGCCTCTAACAAACCATATACAATATGACACACACAGCAGACTGCTACTGTGGTGATCATGGTACCATGCGGGAACTGGTTGAGATACGTACCCGTCATATGCAGGCTCATGGCATGTGTTGAGTACCCACTGCGATGGACACCAAAGTATGTATGGCTTTGAGAATATTAGCTACAGGGACCTTTCCTCGGCCAGTGGGGGACATGGTGGGATGTATCCCAGGCATCTGCCTCAAGAATATTCCTCCAATTTTTAGATGCTTTGTTGAAGCATGTGGAGAAGTACATGTTGATCTCACACATGACAGTGGAACTGTCCAGGAATTTTATCATACTCCAATTCTCTGAAGTACTGGGTACCATTAGCTCACCCACAATGCAATAAAAGCCTCACCTGGTAATCGGGAGCAACAACATATTAGCTGCAAGAGTGGAGGTCTGCACCATCAAATTACCAGGTGGTCTGTAAGTATAACTGCATGAACCAAAAAGAAAAGATAAAACTGAAGACCACAGACTAAGAATCCACTTAAAACACCAGTTTATTGCACCTCTAGCGCTTCGGCAACCGCCTTCGAGTATAAAACATCACATAACTTACACAGTTTATATACCCTAATACATCTAACAATTAAACAAGCAGCCTAAACCAATTAATCAATAAATATTAAAAAATACTCAATACTACTTTCTCATCAGATAAGAAGCCTCCAGTTACATTCCACATTCAGACCCTGAGGAAATAGTGTCATATTTCAAAATGAAAATACTTTCTTTATATAACAGCTTCTTTTTATACAAAGAATGTGGAATGTAACTGGAGGCTTCTTATCTGATGAAGAAGTAGTATTAAGTATTTTTTAATGTTTATTGATTAATTGGTTTAGGCTGCTTGTTTAATTGTTAGATGTACTAGGGTATATAAACTGTGTAAGTTATGTAATGTTTTATACTCCTTGAAGGTGGTTGCCGAAGTGCTAGAGGTGCAATAAATTGGTGTTTTAAGTGGATTCTTCGTCTGTTGTCTTCGGTCTGTAAGTATAAGCTGTGGTATACAATGTGTCAATACGACAAACAGGTAGTGTCCACGCCTCCCATATCTGGCATATATGCTCCTTATACCAGCAGTCTGCGGGGCATTATTGATGATGCCAGATATGCCATGAAGCCATGGATAATGGCGACAATAGATCCACAGTCCCTGGCAGAGAATGCATGCAACACCACCCTGTCACTGGCATGAGTTATTGTTGAATGTGTGCTCATGTGTTTGCACTGGTAAAGGCCAAGTTATGCTTTCTAGATGTCTCTGGAGGTGATCTGCAGTATGATTCAGAAACATGCAGTGAAATATCTGCAATGTGTGCAATATTGCACGTTATTATGCAAACAGATGAAGCAGGGGAGAGACGTTTGGGAGGATTAAACCTCCGAATCAGCAGTGGAGGAGGGTGGTGCCTGATGAACGTGGGGGGGTCCTCTTTAAGGGAAGAGTCTGTGAGGTGGGCATGGGCACAGTATGCTGTAGTATTGGCTAAGAGGCAATGTCAGGTTTATAACTATGTGCATACCTCACAACCTCTTGGCTCAGAAAATCTGGACAAAGCCTAAAATAATGTGAGTATCACAGCCCAAAATAGGGGCATTTTTTAATTATTGTTGCTATAAACATAGAAGGTTCCAGAATAACAGGATGTTTGTTACCGTGCATATTCTGAAGTATGTGAAGTCTGAAACTTAAACATATCTCATTATTAGGTGACTTCAGTGCTCAGTGATTTTCCAGAAAATCACAAATGTTGAGGAATAGACTAAAAGTGAGGCAAAAAATCTGGACATTTTGTGAAAATCTGGATAGTTGAGAAGTATGACTGTTCCAGATTAAGCGTAATATACAACAGTAAAAATGATGCATGTGGTATTACACACAAGATATGCTATACAATGCATTGTTGGGCCAAATTATACATAAGATACAGCCTATACAGGTAACTGAGTACTAATGGCTGGGCACAGTAATTAATATATGCTCAGGTTGGGAGAGACACAATGACAAGTTTCAACAAAAGGTAATGTGAGTGTGGGTGGCAGTGCTTCAGGTTAAAGCTGTGTCAGTCATGAATGGGTGGTTGTAGGGAGATGTGGAGACTCATGGAGGGGTTGGTGTCTCTGCTGTGGTGCAGCTGAGCAGTACTGATGTGTGTATTTGCATGGACACTGCTTCAGAAGATGATGCAACACTGTGCTGGGGACAGGTCTAGGCATCCACAGCAGATCTATGCACTAAACTTGTATGTCCACATCTACAGAGGCACCCTCTCTTGGGAAGGTCACAGGCATGATCCAGAGCATGCACAGAAGACTTAAGTGTTTAATAACTATGAACTGCAGGACGTACTACAAATGGTACCAGTACGAACACCCTTTTCACATCTGTATCCATGGCATCCTGCAGTGCCCTCATCACTGGATGGGCTGTCCACTGGTAGTGACACTATGGATCTGAGACCATGTCATCTCCCACCATCAGTGGGCTTTCCCCCCAATGTTGGAGGTGTTTGGCCACTGGAAGAGCAATGGCCATGACAATCAACTACACAGAAACATCTGCAGCAGGCAGTCTCCATGTACCTCTCCATAATGCTGCACATATGGCACAGGGCCCTTTGCAGTCCATAACACAGGCACAGACCACCTGACCAACACAGCTCTAGCCATGCCGTGGGTGCTGCCCTCCTACTGATCACTGTCCTTGTGTGATGGCCCTGCACAGGTTTTTAGTAGTAACTATAGAGTCCCTTTGATCAGGAGGGTGGCACCTATGGCATGGCCTGTCATCACTATGCTGACCTCTGAAACCCTCATCATACTCGATGGATCAGAGTAGAGCTGCTGGTAACCAAGGATTACTTTTGTCATTGAAGATGACCACTCCCTATCCTGATATGTAGGCAACATCTTCTGCTGTTGTGTCTGTATCTCTGGAAGAAGGGGATAAACCTGTCACATTACTTGTGTCTATCACTGACCCCCAACTGTACTGGCATTCGGCTGGTGTTATCATTGGGTCAAGGCAGTTCCCTAATGTCAAGCATGTCTATATTCATATTAGCAGAACCTGGCCACACAGTACCTATGAAAACATGTGAGCATTATCCAGTCTATGAACGAAGCATTTAGCAAGACCTGCAACCCAGAAAAGGTAATCATATGTAGCATGATATGGAAACTGTGTGATGTTTTATTTGAACTTTTGATGATTTTATTAAAAAGAACAGTATTTTTATTAACCGTGTAGCTCTGATCTGGAATGCTAGCATGGATATAGATGTTAAGATAGACCAAACTGGGCATTGCCAGCTGATATTCAAGGTGTTCCATGCAGTTCATCACCCATGTCCACAGATGCACTGTGTTTGGATCCAAGCCAGATATGGTTGGAACTCCTCTATCAGCGATGTCTCTGTCTGCAGACCCCCACTCAGGCCCCTCTAATTCTGTGCAGTTGAATTGCTGCATGCACATGCAGTCATGTCAATAACCCTTATACAGATCTCCTCCTGTATCCATTTTTGACCATTACAGCAACAATCTACTATAAAAGGTCCAACCAGACATGGTGTGCTCAGATATTTCATTTTGGAGCATCTGCTGACCATTTTCATGGTGGACCCTGCAGCAGGATGCCATTCTTTGCTTGGAAGATATTTCACTCATGGTGGCCAGGATCAGGCATGAAAACCTTTAATAGCGGATAAATGTGCGTTTAAGCAGGTGGCATGACATACATGCTATACCCCTACCTCAGAAGCTCACAACAATGAACAGTGTTGACAATGACCCCTTTTGCACGGCTCCAATTATGGACTAGCCAAATGTACAACTGCCATCTATGTAGTTTTAATAAATGTACTACAGAATGTTGGTTTGACACATGATGGGGGCCACATTACCCTGAACAGGAAACATTGCAGAAACACAGACATATAATGAATAGTGCATTTATCTCCTGTATGATTATGGAACACAGTGGCAAGCATATGTCTCTCCTATGTTCAAAGGATGATACTAGGCTGTTGGCCCAGAGGCCCTTATAAGCCTAGCCAAGAATTTTGCCAGTGTTCCCACAGAGTCAGCACCTGTTTCTTCTTTCCAGCAGGGACACAGGTGAGATCTCAGAGGTGTATTTTCTGTTTCTCATCCAGTCGTCCAGGTTCTTCTTAGAGGGTTAGAGAGGTACTCTGTTTATCATGGACAAGGAGTCTATTCCACAGATGTGGGAGTCTTTGGGACACAAATCACGCAAACAAGTTCTGTTAATGTCACAGACCAGGTGAGGCCTTGTGTGTGGGTTGCGCAAGTGAGGTTTGACTTGCGGATATGCAGCAACTCCATCAAGGATGGGTCTGAGATGGCCTTGTATGCCAGACACAGGTCATCTCTGAGTAGTCTGTACGAGACTGAGTAGAGGGACAGGGCTTTTAGCCTATCTGTATAGGATAGGTGTTTGAGACGCTGGATTTTCCTGGTTAGGAACCTCAGTGGTCTCTCCAGTTGCTGCATGTGCTTAGCAAGATACATGCCGAAGGGGGCATTGTACATGATAATGGGTCTGATAAGGGATTAATACAGGGATGTTATGACTTCTTTATTCCTGGATGAAATACCCTTGCCTACCATTGTTTGGCATCTTTTCAAAAGTGTTGGTGGTTACAAGTTCAGTGACGTGTTACATTTTCCCCTTATAACTGTGGAAGTATTACAAAACCAATAGTGGGTGTGCCTGCCATTGTTTGGCATCCTCCTGACAATGGCATAATACTCTGAATGTCAGGTGCAGTGTGTCTGCCCCTCAGCACACTTAAATGACCCTTGAAACTACTGTGTGTAGGCCAATAGCAGGCTAAGATCTGTGGCAGGACATCCTTTAGAATGTGTGCATGTAATCCCTAGTATTATCCCCCATGTTGGTATGTATGGATGCCCGCCTCCCCATACAACATTCACATTGCAGATCTGCAGCACCCTAGAAAAGATGAATGAAGAAAAGTACCATACATAATGCAGAAACATTAAGAAAATCCTGCGCTAAAAGTGATCCATGAAACAAGCAAGATGGGTGTGTTTGGTGTAAACCCAGTGGAGCAAGAACAGACAACAGACCTATTTAGTGATACTAGGGGTCTCCCTCACCTTCCATCTAGAAAGCTGTACACTGATCCCACAGCTGTAGTACATAAGAGAAGATGATCATAAATGCTGCATGGACACAGCTGTTTTACTGGCATAACATGGATATATGGTGGAGTATAAGGTCCCCTACAGGTGACCCCCCCCCCCCAAAAAAAGGCCTGTTTTCCTGATGGTGGAAAACTTGCACCTAATATGTTACTGTCCTCTTGGGTGACAAACCCATAGTATTCAAAAGGTTTGCATAGATAACTGCACACTTAAAATATGTAATCCTCCCTTATAAGATGATATCTAACACAGTTATGCTGCTGTATATGTTGTACTTTCTCAATGTTTGATACTGACAGTTCAGTCTAAACCAGGGAACATGCCATCCATATAGTATCAAATACATCAAACCTTACAGTTTTGAACTTGCACTGCCGGATTGTCTGCAGTTGCCCTGCTATGCAATAAACCCTTAGCACTGTTCACATTACCATAGACGGTTTGCAAATGTCATTTATACAATTACCTCGACCTCTACACCAAGACAGTGTCAGTTCAGTGAGTGATGTACAAGTACAGCCAACTGGCAGGTGGCAAGCTTCCTTTAATTATTCCACACACTACAGATTCCTGCTTGGCAAACTTCCAAAGTGAGATAAGGGCAATGACTGTGGATGTTTATATCTTGCAGATTTAAGGCTGTCATTGTGGTCATGAGCCAATTTAGAACAAATGTTCCTGAATTACCACTGGAGGATAGGGCATCTCTGTTTCGAGAGAGAGTGAGCAAGCAGTGTGTGATGCGTATCAACTTACAGCTGGTTTTATATATCATATCACCACTGCATTACAGATACCTCTATTACAGCAATGAGTACCACCCACATGTAGTAGCAAGTCAACCGATTCAGGTCAGAACATCCATGATCTTCCAAGCATCTCCATATTGTTTGCGGTGACCTGAGTTTACACCCCCACCCTTTACATTTTTTTGGACTGTGTGCTAGTAAAGTGCAAACTTCAAAATGTGCATGCAGACATATTAACTAGCAAATAGGTTAGGGCACCTGCTTCCCTGAGAACATGGTACTATATTTTTGTACTATTTTTACTTTGGCACAATAGTGGAGGACATCTCATCACTAGTACAATGACATTCTCCTGTGTAAACATATTCTCCTATTACAGCTGTAGACTTTAAAACTTGCCAGCGAAAAGTGCAATGACATAATACAATATACAGCATTAACATCCCCCACAGCACTGTAGTCAGCTTTTATCTGCATGACCCAAAATCACTTATGGTGTGTGTATATGCGCCATGACTATCAATAGAGCATTTTGTAACTAAACATAATGCAGTACTTGTGAGATGATATAGGGATATAAGAAAATCATTTCTACATTTGTTTTAACTTTAGTAGATACATTGATGTTCATTAGTGTTCAACTTTATTAAAAATGCATATTCCGATTTTAGTAACAGATACTGAAATGTGAATTGAGAACATTTTATGTACTTTTATTTTGGATTCTGCATAAAGTAGAGTGAGTTTGATAGTAGGGTTTTTGAAAATCGCATGGTTTGCTGGAAAGCAGCCATAGAAACATGGGAGCTGCTAATTAGTGTAATGCAGTGTGTACCGTTTCCTTTATGCAAGTAACACATTTCCTTTATTGTCATATTCAATAGAGAGAGTAAAAATACTGTTTTTCTGATATGATGATGCTTCTCAACTTATTTATTCAAGACTTCTGGACAAAGTCGAAAATAACAGGGAACAAAGGCCCAAAATCGGTGATGATTAAATATTACTTTAATACACTTAAAAAGTTAGTAGAGCAACAGATTTTGAATCAACGTGTATTTTTAACAAGTACAATATACTAATGGATATTTTTATTAAATGCTGTAATTCTCAGTGATTAACCAGAAAATCGAAAATTGTATGAGGGACGGGCAAAAATAGAATGTTAAATTAGCTATCATTTTATGACAGCATGCTAAAATATACAATAAAACAGGTAGTAATTTAAGATCTAAATATAAATCCCATATTAGATGCAGAAAAAATGGGTCAGTCACAAATGGATCGAAAACAGTATAGGCCTTTTAGTTCACCTCATGAAAGCAAAGAAAGCATCAGTTATTTTCTCTAATTGACTGCGATGAGCTGATGAGACAAACCAATGTTTCTAATGGCCTTTGTTATAACTGACTATTCATTGCTTTTTTTTCTCTTTTAATTAGTTCTAGCTTCAGAACCTACATCAATAGCGGTGACCTCTCTGGTAATTAAGCCAGTATTGAATGTGCATTAGAAGACTAAACTTTACAGAGGCATTGCTGTTTTTGTGAGCTTCTTGGTTTGTTAATACTGTTTCCATGTCAGCATGAAATGAATGAATATGGTTATAATGAAAGTGAACACTGTCTGTGTCAGAGTTCAGGTAAGGTGTATTGATCTCCATTTCAAGATGGGCAGAGATCACAGCCATTCAAAAAACAGTTCATTATTCCTTTAGTATATATTTTCGAAGTGCGTTGATCTTGAAATGACCAAGAAGGAAGATGTTTAACCACTAATAATTTTGACATAATATAGGTTTATTTTAGAAATAAAAATGTAATGAACAGTAACATTTTCTCAGCTACAGATCGGAACATGCATAGCCAAGCATGTTCATTAAAAATCAAGTTAATGATCTAGAAAATATTTATATTTGTCTAAGACAGCATACATTATTTTTAAATATGTCTATTTTAATTACATATTTTGTGTCTTGTCTGTATTTTTCTGTGCGGTTATCCGTTCTTAAGTGATTATATTTTGATATATTCCATGTAATAATTCAGTTTGCTGTAATTCACATGCGGGACATCTTGTTGAATACTTTCCCCTTCACGTGAAAACAAATGTCACTGGATATTTAAAGGTACTGTTTTTCTGGGTGAAGCATCTCCAGTCCTCAGGTAGGAACTTGCTCCTCCTGTCTCCTCTGTGTAATCAGCACAGAGGTTCCTGCAAAACTGGGAAATAGGCAAATGGTCTTGTCAACTACCCCAAATGATAATATACGCAAGACTGAAAATGGATAACTGGGTGATTAGCCCACAACAGTGATCAAATTCTCAGCAGAACATCATAAACCAAAACTTCACACCAAGGCATTAATCTATCGCCATACATTCCTGAATCACTGAGGGACAGGAGCTGGCAGGACAAGAGGAATATCAAGCTCTGCCAGTCCTACTACCACAGTGTGTGTCACCCAAGATCCCAATTACCTGAAACTACTAACAAATAGGCTCTCCAAGACAGAGCTAAAAGTTTTGGAAAACAGTATGACCTTCATACCATACAGCAGGAACAATTTCTTAAGAGTAAAAGCATATTTAAAGCTATTTGTACACAAACTCGACTTCCATAACAAAGTAAAAAAAAAAAAAAAAAAAAAAAAAAAAAGGCGATGGCATAAATGGCCCTAGTTATGCCCCAACCCAAAAAATGGAAGCAACTATGTGACTTCTGCCCTTCGATACAACCAATTCGTGGAGCTTTTGAAGCCAAATGTGAAGCTGACATCGGAGAAACTTTGAGTAAAAAAGGTAAGAGAAAATTTTATAACATTATCAAACTGGGAGTGGAAGCTCTTTTGAAGTTAAGCCATGATCAAAAATAGAGTAATGAAGGCCAGTAAGGGTCGGGGAATATTCGTAACAGACACCATGGCATGCAATAGGAAAATAGACAATAAACTCTATAATGTCAGTTATTATTGCAAAACTGACTTTGGAACAGTGGAAAGTGCCTATAGCATCATTTACGCAAAATGACAAATACTCTAGAGACCATGGGCAATAAGTTACATCAGCTTCTGGTAGTTACCTGCTCAAAAGTACCTGCTTTTTTCTTTCTTTTTTCTTGCCATATATATGTTTTAATGTCTTGAGGATCCATCTTACAGACCAGCGATGACAACAGGTGGCTCTGCCGTAGATCCCATTTCAGTATAACTGGCTGCTAATACCTAGTCCTCCTTGCATGATAATCTAGACTTTTTACACAAAATCAAGAGCTTTAGAGTAGACCAGGACACCATCAAGGCTTGAGGCACTTTTATATGGTATTACCTCACTTATACTGCATCACAGCTGCATTAGAGAAAGCATTTACAAAGGAAACAGGT
Source organism: Protopterus annectens (assembly GCF_019279795.1). Classification (NCBI taxonomy): domain Eukaryota; kingdom Metazoa; phylum Chordata; order Ceratodontiformes; family Protopteridae; genus Protopterus; species Protopterus annectens. Next base: position 767,099,496 of record NC_056734.1, on the reverse strand, counting down.
GCATTATCTGGAGAACTCAAACTTACTGCAAAACTACTACAATTACTTCTGGACAAAAACTACTTTAAATTTGACAACCAATATAGGCAAACAGACAAACTAGGATGGCGCAGTGGTGCAGCGGTAGCATTGTCGCCTCACAGCAAGAGGTTCTCTGGTTCGATTCTCGGCTGGGGTGCCTTCTGTGTGGAGTCTGCATGTCCTCCCTGTGTTCGTGTGGGTTTCCTCCGGGCGCTCCGGTTTCCTCCCACGTTACAAAGACATGCATCTGGAGCCTTTCTCCCCGGGCCTCCGCTGAAAATTGGCTTCGTTCCAAGTCGGACTTTCCCGGTTAACAAATGTTAAATAAATAAATAAATATTCCAAACAAACTAAAGGAATAGCTATTGCCTGCTATTGCTAACTTATTGATGTGTACTATGCAAAACAAGAATAAGGTTAAACTTAGATTTGCAGCTTTAAAGCTTGACTGACTTCCTAAAATGTATGACTAACCACTGCAAAGAAAGGGTTGATTTCCTAGATTCAGTTAAGAAAAATACAGTTGATCGGTCTCTGTCTAACAACCTGTTTTAAAAACCCACAAGAGTAACCTATTATGTGCCTCCAGCATGCATCCAGAAATAAAATGAAATGTGATAAAATCCTAGGGAGTCTGGATAACCAGGATTGCCAGGATTTCCAAAAAGGTGAAAGAGTTCCTAAAAAGTCTTAGCCTTTTGCAAGAAAACTCCTTTCCAAATCTATCAGAGTAAGCTCCTTCACAACATACTGGATCTCTTAAAAGATCACAAAACAACAGGGGACACATCCAGCCTCAAACCATCCAGCAGGATAATTGGTGGGTTCAGAAACCCATATATGGACTTAGAAACTGAAGCAAGAAAGTGAAGTATGGCTGTTGCACTTGTGTGTGACCACAAAGAGATGTAAAAACATTTTATAAATATAATTGAGGGATAATAGATGGTAACAAACTAATAGATAAAATGATGGAACCACGTCCAGAATTTATTTCCAAAGACCCTAAAACAAACCTGATAACAAAAGGCACCCATAGATATGAAGTTCCCATCTGCAGTTTTTGCAAGTGTATTAGTGATTCCAACCATTTCACTTGCTCAAACTCTGGGCAAAAATAGTACAGTAAGGACAAAAATGACTGCAGTATTGAAATGGCTGTCTATAGGGTTTAATGCATACTTTGTAACTGCTACTACATCAGCACATCAGTCAACAAGATCAAGAAATGTATATCCCAGCACGTTACAGACATCTGACTGAAAATGGCAAGGCATGCACTAGCCAAGCACAATATGTGAAAACTAGACTACAGTTCCTGCAGGTTCCATATACTTGACAAGGTTTGGTCTGACCCCCCCCCCCCACCCCACACACACAGATGGGAACAAGAATGCCATATTGGAGAAAAAAGAGCTGGAGTAGCATATTTGTCTGAATGCATGCAATAAACCTGGACTCAGCATTATCTGTTGTATAATAAGTGTACTGGAATTGAGAAAGCTTAACCACAACTTGTACAATTAGGTGTGATTCCTGATCTTCCATATCAGTCAATCACAAGAATGCAATATTACATCACCCACTGATTATCACTCCAAGCTCCACCAAAACAATTTTCTGCCAATGAACAAGTTCTCCACTGTTCCTTTCTATCAACACCCCCAGCCCCTTGGGGCTTTTCACTGTCAAATGAAAGGGGAATGAACTGCTGTCAAGTGATCTAACAGAGGATGAACCAAGCCCTGCAACCCATATCAGTTTTAGCCCAGCCATGGATTTTCTCCACTTCTACCATCTGTCTTTAATATTTCAGTTGTGGGTGGGACTAAGGCAACAGCTAAGTCTGTTTGCAATGCCAAAGATTAAGTGGTTTGTTTTTGTTTGCTTTTGCTTTGCTTATTCACTTGTATCCCTTGTTACAATTTTCTGTGGTTTCTAGAGTTCAGAAAATCATAGCTCATGCTTTGTAACTGTTTTGCTTATCTGTTAGTTTTTCCAGATTTATAACACTGTAATCTTTGATTTTTTCCCTGTTTCTACAAATAATTGTGTTTTTCTGACCAGTTTCAATGTGGTAAGGCCTGTGCATTTACCTGTTGACCGATGATATTTGGGAATAGTACCAGTTTACAAACCCATTATCTCATTATGATTGTTAGTATTATCCTGGCCTAAATCAAGATGGACACCATTATCATTGGCTTCGTCAAAAGAACTAGATATTCCCAATAGTTTGGAGCATTTATCTACAAAAGTATCTGGTGAGGCTTGTCCAATATATGAGCAAAAGTGCTTCAACATTTGTGGCTAGTATTGCTTTGCTAAGAAAGGTTGGAGTCTGACACAGTTTACATTTTTTCAAAGTCTCATAAAAGTGAACTGTACTATGCTCACTGTCCTAATCGGCCAATGATTTTGAGTTTTTGTGTTTAACGACAGGAAGCCCCATAAAAGTGTGGTCTGCCCAACTTTTAATGGAAGATCAGAGTATAGTATTTAGCCTGTGAGTGTGCACTAATGCAACTACGAAAATAAGGTGGCACAAAAAAGATCGGAATCTTCTAACTTGACCCTTAACCCATAAAATAACTTGTATACATGTAGGAGAGTTTCTGTAATGAGAACGATATCAAATATACAAAAATTGTAAAAAGGTCTTTTTTTAGTACCGGAATGGTACACACAAGACTTATTACTTGTGAATTAAGAAAAAAAGCAGGGTTATTTTTTTTATATTCACTTGAAAACCAAGTACAAAGTTAGATACAGACAATTGTAAAGCAAAGGAGCTGGGGATGCTATGCTTGGCTAGCACATCCCTTGCGTTATGTAAATTAGTAGTAAGGAAGTGCAACCATTCTGGAAGTTTCAGTTACAGCCAATTAAAAGGCTAATATGAAAACTAAACACAACTGCTCCTCCCACCCCTTTGCTGAAATTGCAATAAAAGTGGAATGCCTTAACCTGTATTACTGTAAGTTTTTCTTGATCTGATAAAGTCTGTATGATTAAAGCACTAATCCAAATAAATCTTCTTTAAATGAATGCTGACTGAAAGTGACTTTTAATACAAAAACTATGGCTTGTCTGGATAGAAATGAAGGATCAGTCACCCTCCTGAACCAAAACCTGCTCTCAGGCTGCTCCCATTATCTCTGCAGCACTGGGTGAAGATGAGCTTTTTGTCCATTAACATAAGTGGCTGTGTTACTTTGCAAATGCCTTATCTTTGGCATTTTGGGGGGGAGGGAGTGCATAGCTACCTAGCACAGGCCAGTCTTTTGGAATGTAAGAGTAGTCACTGAGACAGCACACAATAAGATTACATATCTTCATGCTAAAGCATCATGGTAGAACTGTCGCTATTTATATACCTATGCACAATTTACTGCACTTTTTGTGTTCTGCTTATTTACTGTAAACTAAATTGCACTGTTTGCACTCCATTTGTCTGCCTTACTGTGGCTATTAAATCCTGTTAAATTGTATTTTCTTGCTGTTTTCACTGTTGCAAAGCTTTTTTTTTTTTTTTTTGCTATTTTCATTGTTTGCAAAGTAATTGCTACTACTTTTCACTGTTTGCAAAACATCAGTTCTGTTTTTTCTGTTTTCCCGCCAAACAGTGTGATTCTTTGGAAACACTTTCAACATTTCAGTGTTTTGAGATTATAATTTCAGTATCTCGAGACTATAAAGTCGAAATTTGAAAATAGCGAAAGTGCATAATTGTGAATTCGAATATCTTGAATTCGCCGTTATGGCTTTACACTTCGTGATGTCCAGGATTGTATGTGGATGGTGTGCAGTGCCGTGTGTGGATTTAGGTATTATGTCAGGTAAGACGGTGTTTTGTAAGGGTTTTGGGTGGGAGTTTCAGTGTATGCGAGTGCGCTGATATGCGTGTGTGTGAGGGACTGTAGAGTGTGTGTGTGTTTGCTTTTGTTTACTGTTTGTGTGATCTCAGAATTAGTATATATAAGAAGGGGGTGTGGGAGGCGCAGAGGGGCTTGCCCTGCTGCTTATTTGTGTTGTAGGTTTCTGGATGTGTGTTTTGTTTGTTTATGTTGTGGTGTGGGTGTTGTGGTATATGTGTGGTCTGGTATGTGCTGTGTTTTAGGTGTTTTGAATTTCACGGTTTTGGGCTTCGTGGTTTTGCTGTTTCGGTGGTGTGTGGATTTGATTTCATGGTATTTCGAGATTATGAAGTAAATTCAATTCTTTTACTGTTTAAAACATTATTTAGTGTCTCCTTGCTGTTTTTCTGCTGTTTAAAACATTGTTTGTATTTCCCGCCTAAATTAGTGTAGCTAGTAGCTGTAGCATAATCCAGATACAGGTTTGCTGCTTCTAGGTCTGTTTGTAATGGCTATTGTATTCTGAGCACATTCTCCAAGCCATCTTCGATTGGAAGGGGCCCTTCTGCACCCTTGTGAGAGAAGTGTGCTGATCGGAACCTGTCTGGTGAAGGATGATTGGTCTAGAGCTTGAGTAAGCACCCCCATTGGTTCTCTTAAAATTTTGTTTTGTAGCTTCTGGTATTCAAACCCTGTGTTTGAGTGTGTTTCTGCTTGTTTGCACATCACGCAGCACCGCACACACTGCTGTGCACCATAGCCAGACAGATAATTTTAACAATTTTTCCCTTGGATACAGCTGTAGTGCATTAGGGTAGTCTTTATCTCTAGTACATCTCTGGTCTAAGAAGTATTGCTAGTGAGCTGTGACCTATTAAACCCTCCAGCCAAAAATCCCATTAGAAATATCCATCTACAGAGCACCTCCTAGATCAATCCTGAAAGCACCGTCTTTGTGATAACAGTTCTTCAAATCTAGCATCATGGATAGTTGGACTACCCTTGTTTCTCCTGTCAGCCTTGTTGACTTGGGTCTCCTGAGGCAGTGAAGCAACTACCTCATGTACACTGACAACTCTCTACAAATAACTCACTCTAGTACAGAGTGTGAGAGATGTAGCTACACCAAGAGTCTTGAATCCCTGCTCTCTCACACTGAAAACAGTAACACTGAAGAGGTTGTCTACTCACTCACCACTATACTTATGCACATAGGATGCGTCCAACACATAAATCACCATATGTGGAGCTTCTGTCAAAAAACTTACCGAAACACCAGAGACTCCAAAATTAAAGGCTACTACAACTTACACAGTTCCCACGGCACCTAAATCACACAGCAACACCAGAGTGTCACCTTCAAAGCCCTCAGGCACAACCTCAAAAACAAAATTTTCTTGTCATTGGAGACTCCATAGTGAGACTCATGGACATGCAACTCACCAGATTAGATAAGGAGAAAGTCACAGTTATCTGCCTGACCAGTGTCAGGATTTGTCAGATCATGCATGCACTCAGATCTCGGCAACAAGTACAATTATGACTCTCTCTCATAGTCTCATAGCCTATGCTGGAATGAACGACCTGAGATGTACCTCACTGGACTATATGAAAAGAGACACGACTGAGCTCTTTGAGTATGTGTCCCTAGCCTTAAACAGCATATTACCCTCACTTAGAATGATTCCACAGTATAAACATAAAATTGATAATTTCAATAATTGGCTTGGTTATTGGTGACATTCAAGGAGGATCCAGTTTCTGTCAGCCTGTGATGACATGGTTGACAAATCTCACTGCTTTGCCAGAGACCGTCTGCACCTGGGACAGCTAGACGTTCGGCTACTGGCAAAGGTTCTTGCCTCCCCCATAGTGTTTTTTTAGGCAAGGTCTCAAACAAAATTGTTGACGTGAAAATTGCCAACCATTGTAAAATAAGGGTTTTGTTGCTAAATGCTAGGAGCTGAAACCAAAAACTGCACACCCTTGGAAGCACTTCTGTCACTGGAGGTTGTAAATGTCTGTGCAGTCACTGAAACCTGGTTCAAGATCTCAGAGGTTACCCCGGCCTTGCAAGGCTCCAATGCCTTCCACATCTTCAGACCACAAAACAAACGTGAGAACCAAACAAGGTGGTGTTTCTAGCTATATTAGATATAAATTCACCTCCAGACTAGTTAGACTGGATAGCTCCTTGGAGTTACTCCATGTTCAGACTAATGTGGGTAAGACCCTCCATTCAAGTCCTAATTAGTTATAGATCCCCCTTCATGGATCATGATGCACACGAGGCCTACTAGAGTCAATTCAGATATTGCCAAATACTCTGGTCATGGCGGATTTCAATTAACCCACAATCGATTGGGAAACCTACTCTAACTCACTAGCACAAAAGTTACTTGACTTCAACTTAAATGCCCTGGAACAAATTGTTCAAACCCCAACAAGAGGAACAAACCTACTAGATTTGGTCCTCACTAATATGTCACAGATGCACAACCGCAACTGTTGGACCCTCATTAGTTAAGTCAGACCACAAATCAGTTTCCTTCAAACTGGAACTAAGACCAGAACTCACAAAGGGTGAAGTCAGACTAAAATACTTCACCAAAGCTAACCCTCCTAGGGAAAGTGTAAATGCATTCTAAGCCCCACTCCCCGCTGGTAGTGGTAACTAACCTTTATTTATTTATGGGTTTATTTGAGGAGTAATATTTATATAGACTTGTGTTTTTCAGAAAATTTGTAGTAAAATATATTATTGTTTTATAGACTTTTTTTTTTTTTTTCTTCTGTAAGGGAAGTTTGGAATATATGGAGTCTTTCTACAAGATCTGGATAATAACAGATTCAATTTAAAATGTGATGAATTCCAGTTTGGTGACTTGTTTTTAGATGTACATTTACAAGGTTTATTAAGTGGCAAAATTAAAGTTTGCATCCAAAAGCCTTCCCCTGCACGGAAGCTATTGCACGGCTAGAGCAAATGTAGATTCCACAAAAAAAGGAAGCCAGCAACTGTGAGCTGTGAAAACTAATTTAATTAGTAAAACATGTAAAGAACTTCAGTAAGCAAAATGGACCTGTTTCGGCTTTGGTTTTTACCTAGCCTTCATCAGTGCAAATCCACATAAAACATTTGAAGTCCTCTATAAAATACATGATAATTGAGAACAAAACATGACTGGTGAGCTCATGAATATGCATATAATTATTCATAAATATTCATTAAGTTCAGGCTGAAATAGTGCACCTAGTTTTACTATCCATTTCTTTTCCTTTGCATTCAGTTTAATATGCCATCCTGATTTGCTACTTCTGTCACCAATTATTTTATCAATAATTGTGAAATGAAATTTAGCTGTACTGTGTTTGAGTATGTTTATACAATGCATTACTTGCTATTTTGTATCTGACATCACTCAGATGTTCAGATGTGCGTAGTTTAAAAGGTCTTGATGTTTGGCCAATATAAAATGCATGACAGCTACAAGAGGCCATGTAAATAATCCAATCAGTGTTGCAGTTAGCAAAAAACTTGATGTCAAAGATATGACTGCTGTTATTGCTAGAAAAATGTTTGGTTTTTAATACATATTTGCAATTACTACAATGTCCACAAGGCATACAGCCCACAAGGTTATCTCCTAATATTGATGTCTGAATCATATGCAAATTCCTAGATTCAGAGTGATGTTTATAATGATTGAAATAGGCACCCAAGTTTTTGCCATTTCTGAATGAAAATAAACGTTTCAGGTATATGGTTGGACAAGACGTATATTCCAATGTCGTTTGATGATATCAATAAATTTGTTTGTATTTCTGCCATAGGTAGTTGTATATCGCAAAATGTTGTTATTGCTCGGTGATTTATTCCTGTATCTGAGGAGATCATCACGATTGAGTTTGGATGTATAATTACTAGCAATAGTAACATAACCCGTGCTGTAGCCCCTTTCTTTGAACCTATAAGTCAAATCCTGGCGATAATCCTGAAAAGTATTGTCATCTGAACAAATACGTCTCATTCTGATAAATTGTGATTTTTGGAATATTTCTAGCTACATGTTTAGGATGAAACCTGGAGGCGTGGAGTAAGGTGTTATATTTGGGATATTTATGGAATACTTTTGTGCTAAGTGTATTGTCTGCATTTCTTGTGATTAATACATCCAAATAGGTAATCCTATATTTATCATAGTTGATGGTAAAGTGTAGACCCCATTTGTTGTCATTAAGATATTCAACAAATTCCTTCAAGTATTCAATATCAGACCTCCACACCATCCAGCAATCGTCTAAATATCTACGCTAAATATCGATCTCAGCCAAATAGAGATTGTGTGTGTCATCATATGTTATTTGGTCTTCGATATATGCCATATATAAATCAGCATAGATGGGGCAAAAGATGCCCCCATGGCAGTACCTTTGATTTGAAGGTAACATTGTTTCCCATAGAAAAATACATTTTTTTGTGAGAACGTGTTCAGTCAGACATATCAGGAAAGTGTTAAAGCCAGGTTTGTACATTTGTGATTTATAGAGCCAGTATTCAACAGCATCCAGTTCAGCCCAGTGTGGTATATTTGTATATAGTGCGCTGACAACAAGGATGCATAACCACCAGTCATCCTCTATTTGCATGTCATTAATAATACCCAAAAATTCAGTAGCGTCCTGGATCCTAGATCTTACCCATTTTAACAAGGGCTTAAGATATTTCGTGAGAAATTCAGAAAGGGGTTCATTAAGAGAACCATTTCCTGCCACAATTGGTCTTCCTGGTGGGTGGAGAGGATCTTTATGAATTTTGGGTAAAAAATATATTGGCTGACAGGATCAGTAATGGTCAGGTGGTTAAGGGTATTTGATGTTATGATGCCATTCTCTACTGCTGAAGTCAGAAAAGTGTCATTTTGTTGTTTGAACATGGATGTAGGATCTAATGGCATTTTCATATAATATCTGGCATCATCCAGATGTTTGTGAGCCTCGATATCATAATTAGACCAGTTCATAACAACAACAGCACCTCCTTTGTCAGCAGAGATAATTACCAATTGTTTGTTATCAACTAATTCTGCTAAACTGGTGAGATCCATCTGAGAAATATTGTTCAACATGGGTGGAATCATGTTAAATGTAAAATGTAGATATTTGAGAACACTGTGTTATGAACTGGTCTGATTATGATATCGAGGCTCACAAACATCTGGATGATGCCAGATATTATATGAAAATGCCATTAGATCCTACATCCATGTTCAAACAACAAATTTACACTTTTCTGAATTCAGCAGTAGAGAATGGCATCATAACATCAAATACCCTTAACCACCTGACCATTACTGATCCTGTCAGCCAATATATTTATTTTTTACCCAAAATTCATAAAGATCCTTTCCACCCACCAGGAAGACCAATTGTGGCAGGAAATGGTTCTCTTACTGAACCCCTTTCTGAATTTCTCACAAAATATCTTAAGCCCTTGTTAAAATGGGTAAGATCTAGGATCCAGGACACTACTGAATTTTTGGGTATTATTAATGACATGCAAATAGAGGATGACTGGTGGTTATGCACCCTTGATGTCAGCGCACTATATACAAATATACCACACTGGGCTGGACTGGATGCTGTTGAATACTGGCTCTATAAATCACAAATGTACAAACCTGGCTTTAAAGGGACAATCCCAGGGATTTTTTGTTTTGATCCAGCCTTTGTTTACTTTTCAAGTTTGCCTTTCTGGGCATGCTCACCTGTGGCTGAGGGGGGTAGGGGAAGTGTGCCTGCAGGAAGTCTCAAAGGAGTTAGCCACATTCCATCTCAAATTGCAGCTCTGCTGACAACAGCTTTCCATGTGAGCCATTTATTGGTCTAATCTGTGCATTTTATCCATTCAGAAAAGTAGCCTTTCAGACATTTTACGACCAGACTGCTGCTGCTACTCTAGAAAGCACAGCAGTAATGCAATCCTTATAAAGGGGCATTATTTTGTTTCTAAAATCAGTTGCTTGCTAGACTATTTTGTTTACCTTTTAGTTTAGTGTAAGTCACATATTCACACAGAGTCAGAATTTTCAGACAAGCTTGTGTGCATACTGCAGGATAAATTTCACAAACTTCACTGTTGGATGTTTATTATAGGAACTGCTTAGAATTTACAGTTTGTTGTTTTGTACTTCCCCTCCCCCCCAGAGACTATTAGTTGAATGACTGGTTTAGCATCAGCCTGAGATGCTATCTAGTCAAACTCAGACCTGCAGCCTTTGCAGCAGTGAAATTACATATTTAGTATGTGCTTGTTTTTTGTAAAACTTAGTTGAAAGCTTATCCCAACTTAGGCAATTGTATTTTCTTTTGTTTGCTTTTGTTTTATGTTTGTTGCTACATGCTTTTTTCCCTTCACTGGTAATTATTTGTCATATGTTCTGCAACAGTGTTGCTTATTAGTTCATGTACTCATACAGACACATTTCACAGGAAGCATTGCTTTGGACATTTTCGTCTTGGAAACAAATCCACTGAGTTGAAAATATCCTAAGATTCTAGAAGAATAAAATCTTACAATAAAAAAAAAACATGTCAGACAACTGTGAAATTGAATCTTGTTACTGTACTAAAAGTATTTTCCCATTAGGTGACACCCTTCATGAATCACACGCAGTAACTGTCTGTATAATATGGATTCCATTCCACTGAATTTATTTTCTTTATCTTTCCTGCATTGTGGTGAAATGTTTGGATCTTTCACTCTTTTGCTGAATATCTGACTGCAGTAGAGTTACACTGGCTACCATTTGAAAGTTGAGGTAAATGTAGTCTCTCTATTTCCCTATATTTCCCTATCTGTGTGCATAAGCATGTATGAAATATGTAATCTAAGTTTATATTCATGTGGTTGTAAAACCACAGCCTTGCTATGTCTTACTGACTTGTAATTCAAGGCATTCTTGAATGTCAGTCAAATTTATATAAGTTGGATATTTAACTGCTGTTGTTTGTCTTTTGGCTTTTTCCTGGTAAGGGGTCGCCACAGCAGAACTCCGGTCTGCTAATGATTAGCAGTAGATTTTTACGAAACGCCGAGGTGGCAGCTCAATGCTCAACCTTCAACAACAGCACTCTCATTTATGCACGCATGTCTTTCGAATGCTACCCAACCATGGGGAGGACATGCAGACTCCACACAGAAAGCACTCCCAAGCCAAGCCAAGAATCGAACGGGAGAACCTCTTGCTGTGAGGTAACAACACTACCGCTGTACCACCACGGAATCATGCTGGATATTTAATAATGTGTGTATTTTATTAGACCTTTGTATGCAGCGACCTACTTGTTGTAGGCTGGATATGTAATAATGTGTGCATTTTATTAAACCTTTCTTTGCAGCACCTACTTGTTGTAGGCTGGATATGTAATAATGCGTGTATTCTATTAGGCCTTTGCATGCAGCGCACCTACTTGTTTTAAGGGTATACTTCAACTGTAATATTGGAATTCACATAACTTTTCTCAAACTTGCCTTTTTTGCAACTTAAATGGCTGTGTTGATGAGACCACTTACCCCCTTATCAAGATGGAAATAGATAATTTAAAGAAATAAATGCATATGCCATGTCATTGTGTTTATCATATGCATTGCTTTGGTTGATTAAAATGGATTTGCTGTATATCTTTCTGTTGTTATAAATATATATATATATATATATATATATATATATATATATATATGTGTGTGTGTGTGTGTGTGTGTGTGTGTGTGTGTGTTTTTATTTATTTTCTTATTTGACATTTGTTATCCAGGTTAGTAAACTGAGCCAAAGGCCCATTTCAGTGGAGACCCATAAAAAAAGGCTACAAAAAAATGCACGCACACACACACACACACCTGTCTCTGAATTTGTTTGTCTCTGTTTATATACATAGATGTACACACACCTGTGCATGTGGTGTGTTTGTGGATATATATATATACATGCAGACACTCATTCACTGTCATGCAGGAGGTATTTTGACTCAGGTGACAGTATAGCTGTTCCTTACAACATTCATGTCACTGACCCTTTATTGTTAGTTTTACAAGTAACAGTTTTTTTTTCCATTCGTCATATGCCACTTGACAACAATATCAAAAGTGTGGCTCAGACTATAGAAACTACAGATCCATAAGCTTAACCAGCCTTATCTGTAAGGACATGGAACAAATCATCATGAACCCTATAAATAAGGACATAGATGACCTCCATACCCTTAATCTGACACATTTGCTTTTGTCAAAGAGGTCATACCTGTTAAACCTGGTACACGTCTTCAAAAGCATCACCAAGGTGATGCATAAATGAAGGCCAATCTGTGCACACAACCTACCTTGACTTAGCAAAGGCCTTCAATACACTCCCACATTCGGGCATCACTGATAAACTCTTCCAGTTGAATATAAACTTTTATGTTGTCAGATGGGTTGCTAACCATCTCACTTTCAGATAACACTCAGTCAAAATTGGGGACTTTACCTCGACCAGCAGAGCTGTCAGCTGTGGGAGTCAATGCTGTGCCCCCTATTGTTTAGAATATACTTCTCAGAACTTCAGGCCAAAACTGAGGGCCTGTGTTTAACTTTGCTGATGACTGCAAATTAGGTGTAATTATTTTATGCCCATAAGATGTCAATATACTTTTAAAAGGACTTACAGAAATGAATGATTGGTGTCAAAGCCATGGACTCAAACTCAATGCTAAAAAATGCATTATCATCCCATTCTGTAAAAACGATATCCATGCAGACTACCATATGGATAATAATACCCTAAGTAACAACTCAGTACTAATAGAATTGGGAATGCAAGCTGACTGTAGCCTAATCTTTGACCACCATGTGTCTACTGTGGTAAGGAAAGCCGTCTACATTGCTCACCTCATTAGCAAAGGCAGTGCCTCAAGAGCAAAACAGGTCATAACTCCCCTGTACTCGACCCTCATCAGGCCAATAACTGAGTACAATGCTCCCTTTGCACCTGGCACCTGCAGCAACTTGAGAGACCCCAGAGATTTCTAATCAAGAAAATTACAGGGTCTCCATCACATGTCATGCATTGACAGACTCAAGTCATCATCACTGTACTCAGTAGCATACAGACTACTTAGAGAAGACTTGTGCCTGGCCTATAGAGCAATCTCAGATCCAAACCTAATTGAAATGCTGCATATCCGCAAGACTAATGGGATAAGGGTCACTTGCTCCAGGGACCTTTACCTGGCCTGCGACATAAATAGAACCTGCTGGAGAGACAGATATGTCTCTGAGTTTGCCTCATGAATAGGAAACCAGTTCACATCAAACAGAGCCCCTCTATGGGATGGTTTATGTGTAGCCTGGATGACTGGATGGGAAACCATAAATTCCTTGCCAGGATTTCACCTATGATCCTCCTAGATATGTGCAGCCATTGTTAACTAAGATTTTGAGTTTAGGCTAGATCCTTTATATTGTGTTTCTCTAGTATTATATCGGGTACACATGGAAAGGCTCATAAAGACGTTTGGGTCAGTATCCTAGTAACCACCAATGAACCTATCAAGTAACAAGATTATTCTTTCCATCAGTCACCTAAGCTTTTAGAGGTCATAATCTTACTTGAGCGTTGGCACACTCTCATACTGCACTGGATTTTTTTTTTCAGGATAACTGTTGCCATATCATTAAGAATTGGGTCAGGAGAGGTACTTAGGCGAAAGCAAGCTCAGCAGCAGGTGGCCAAGAGTAATTACATGTAAACATTAATTGCCACTACATATTTGGAGTTATTCCTGGATATACAAACAGAAGGCAAACCAGGCACTCCCAACTCAAAATCGGAAAACAGATGTATAGTTCAGGCAGGGAGCAATCAACAAAAAGGGTGAGGTGAAGAATACTTGAACATTCTACACTATGTTGCTTTCACAGTGGGGTCAATTCAAGAGAGTGGCACTGGAAACAGCAGCAGTACCAGTGTGGATACAAATTCATTCATAGGAGCAGTGGATGTAATAGAAACAGCACCAGTACCAGTGTGGGTGCAAATTAATTCACAGTATCTGTGGACATGCTGAAAACAGCACCATTACCAGTGTGGATACAAATTCATTCACAGTACAGTGGTTGTATGAGAATAACAGATAATTAACACCCACAGTAATGGTAATTAGATGGCTTACAGAAGGGTACTACAGCAGTTAGAGACACCAGGAAGGTGCCAGGTTGTCCAGTTGTGTGGCTCATAGCAGTAAAACAATTGAGGGCACACACTTTGCTACTGTTAGAGGCTGAATAAAACAAGTTGAAGGCAGCATTATACCTGGCAAGCTATCAGCTGGCTGTACAAAGCCATGGGGAGGCAGTGTGAGCCTTATGGGACAAACTCCAAAATACATGTCATCAGTAATACAACAGATTGCTTCGCATAGCCTGTTGTTTATCAGCCCTATGTAGACAATTTAGCTGGTCAAAATAAGAATATTCTAAGGATATATAGGAGCAACTTATGACTGATCAGGGTGTGAAGCACCAGTGGCTGGCTCCAGCCTCAGGGGGCCACAGAATAGAATGTAGTGCAATGGGTACAATGTTACCAAACACTGTGACTACAACAACGAAGTCCACTCACACAGTTTCGTCATAGAATGGCACTTAAGGAGTAGTTTTCTGCCATGAGAAGGGTACCTTGTTTACCCAGCTCCAGGTGAGGCCTGTATTTAAGAAAACAGTGGAGTGATGAAGCTTATACCCCAAACATATAACCCACGCTCAGTTAGATTCCACACTCATTTAGCTTAGCGGCAGCTTCTCATGTGCAGTGGGCAAGGACATCATGGGAGAACATCAAGAAATTAGGAAGATGGTAGTACAATGCTTTTGAAAGATAGCTTAAAATAACCACTTTTACCACACCTAACATTGTTGTTTCTTATTTTCAGAAACTGGGTATTACCTGTAAGATACAGATCATACCTTTCAACAATACTTTGTTGACTGGAGATTCCTGCATGTTTGATCACCTGGAACCTTGTTCTTGCTCTTCCATGTGAATGGAAATACCTGTCTTGTATATCAGCTCCTGGAACATGCTGACATTACCTGCGATGTATTGTAGTATCAAAGGCATAACTTAAAATTTGAGTTAAAGCCCAAATTATGATATTTACACTGAGGCCACAAAGTTTGCTAAGCTGTACACTCTTCCACAACCCTTAATATTGCCTACTATTCATGGTGATACTTATATCAAGGGTTCAAATAGTATTTTTGAAATGTGCAGTTCTTGCTCTGTATGCCATTCTTTAGCAGACAGATTGCTGTCCATCCATATGGTACATGGCCCATTCAACCTTGCTTGACCTCTAACAGCTATACAACATGCACACCACCATGAACACCAACAACAAAGACTGTAATCTTTTATAGACAGAAATGGAAAATGGCTGGCACAACAGATCTCTATCACAAGGAATCCTATACTTACTGAATAAAACTTCCTGTGCATGTCAAGCAATACTAGACATGGTCTGTATTCAGTAATATTCTGAATGAATAGCTTGGAAATCATATATCCTCTCTGGGGTATAAAGCAAGGTGCTTCTTAACCATGGAGCTTAGCTCACTCAATAGTGCTTGGGCTTAGCTGGTTATGTTTATTAATGGTTTTTTGAATTTCATGACTACTATATAAATATATACCGATAAACTTATCAAACGAATATACAGTTACCAGGTATCTTATAAATGTACATGCTGCACATAGAATATATATGCAGACAAAAACATAACATCAGTTAATTGATGAATGTATTTCTGTAAGCACTCTCATTTGAATGTCATTATATGGTCATTAATATAAACTACTGACCACACCAATTTTTATACTACCATGATTGTGCTACAGATACCTCAGAATTGCACATGCCCTGCACATCAACACTGACTGCATAGTTTAGCTTTGCACAGTGTGCTATTTTGCCTGTCTGAATACCCCCTACTGTGATTTATGTACTGTAAGACTACCAACTATATACACACATAACAAGGTATCTGTTAACAACCATTTGTTTGTTTCAATATGTAATAACAACAACAAATAGATGTGCACTGTACTCTTCAAGGTACCAGGAATTAAAGTTAATCTCTGTTTGAAATAATTTAATGTTTTCCCCTTATTTCTTTATTCAGCTGTTTGTTTGTGTACTTGTTAATTGCAAGTGGGTGGCTGAGAGACCCTTTTGAGTCACAACCTGAGCTCCATGGTGCAAGACAGAAACAGCAGTCTGAACATATAAGATGTTCCTGGTACCATACCTGGTTACTAGGCTATGGTCCCTGAGCAGCCATATCTCTTTGCCACATCTAAGCCCATGTGCATGCAAGGCAGCAGCTGAAGTCCTTGTCCAACAGGGACACAGGCGGTATCCCACGGCTGTATGTGCTGTTAACCATCCAGCTGACCAGGTTATGCATGAAAAGGTGTAGGTATCTACCCTGCCTGATGTGGACAGGGTGCCCATCACACCACATGGTGATTGTGTTGGACAAACTTACTGCGTCACTTGTTTAGGCCCAGACCACACTGTCCCTCATTGTCGCTTCTGTGCTTTGTTCAATGCCAGAACTATCCATCGTCGGGCCCTTATTGTAGCCAGATATTTTCACTTACAGTACTCAAATTCCGATATGGCTTTGGTAAGCCATTCGACAGCAGATCTTCAGAAAAAACGTAAAGATCTATCAGTTTTACCTACCTTGAATGATAAAATCCCATTAAAACCAAAATTAAAAAGTAGGAGGTTTAAATATTAATGTAGATGCCATGTAAAGCTTTGATTACCATGATGTTATGTGATCCTATCTCGCCTACATTCTGAATGATGGGTTCGGAGCCGATCCCTCGGCTCCGACTCGGCACGCTTATGCCAAAGAGCGAAGTCTCTTATTGGCTGAGCTTACTATATCCCAGGATGCACCACCACCAGTCCCCCAGATCTCGTTTGCCGCTTCCCTGCGAAGACGTGGTCTCGAGCTGGCTGGGCTAAGTAGTTTATTAAACTAACTTTTCTGTCAGTTTTTTGCTGTTTTTGCTCAAAAAAGCTGTTTTAACAGCTATCGCTTACTTTGTGTACGATTTGGACTTGAAATTGTTGTGTGTGATTGAGTTCAGTTTGTTTTCGCCCCTCCATTCAGGGCCTTCCGGACTGTTAATATTTGAATTACAGGGTCTCTAATAATTGTTCAAGTTGGGTTAGAGTTACCTGATCTTGTTACAGGAAGAGTTGGATTTATTTATTACTGTAAGCTTATATCAGTAGTTAAAATTTAGTGTACTTTCCTGTCAGAGTGACTAGATTTGTGTATCAACATGTCTCAACCCCATAGGCCTTGGGCTTTAAGAAATGTTCTAAATGTGCTTTTAAGATGTCTGTTACTGATGACCATCTACTGTGTGTGTATTGTTTAGGGCAAAGCACTTGCAGGAGTCATGCAGCGTATGTCACGCTTTTTCCTCCAGGGTCCTCCAGGAGAGGAAAAATAAATTGATTCTCAAAGGCTTGATTAAACCCTCTTCGAAGAAGCCTTGGCTTCCTCTCCGACTCCTGCCAAAGAAAAGGGCTTCGCTCCGACCAGTCCGTCGGACCCGACTGCCAAGAGACCTAGGCAGGCCTCCCTTCGCTCCAAAGACTTCGGAGCCGAGGTCGAACGGTCTGCCTCGATGCCTCCAGTATCGACTCCTCGGGCTTCGGAGCCGATGGCTGGGGCATCGAGGCGGGTCTCCTTCGTCGGCTCCACTGCTCTCGGAGCCGACAAGGGTCGCCCGCTCAGACACTTCCTCCTCGGCGCAGTCTACCTCGGCACCGATGGAATCTGGTGTGTGTGTTTCCTCGGCGCCGATTCTCATCGAGTCGCCGAGCCGGTCCCCTAGTCCATCGGGGCCGAGGGAGAGGTCTTCTCGAACCCGTTCTGTTTCCTCTCGGTCTTGAGAATGTCGGATTCTGATATAGACAGGGTGCTCCAAAGACTTTTCCAGTCTCCAGTCTTCCAAAAATTTGTTTCGTTCCGACCCAGTTGGCCTCGGAGCCGATGACCATGACCCACCCCATTGCCATTCCTCCTCCGACTGCTTCGGCTCCGTCGAGCAGGTGCTCTTGGAGCCGGTGGAGATCTCAGGGTCGGCTCTGACCCTTACTCCAACCCGGGCCTCGGGTCCGAGTTTGGTACTGACTTCTTGGCTGGACCCGAGGGTGATGTTTGGGACCTTTGCTTTGTTCCGAGCCTCCTCTCGGTAAGCTTCGCGGGACTTCCGTCTGCCATCATGGCCCCGAGACCGGATTCTCCCAGGATTCTGGGGGTCCTGCTTCCCGGGCCATGAGGAGTGCCTTGGCCAAATCCTCTTCGCCATCTCTCCGGTTCTACCAGCACCTTCCCTGGGCGTGGATACTGGGTCTTTGGCAGTTCCCTGTCCGTAGCCAGCGGAGCCCCGAGGCCTGAGGTTACCCCAGTGGGGGTTCCTCTTCCTGAGGGTTCTTGAGTCATCTCCAGAGGAACCCCAAGGAAGAGATCGTGCAAGAGGAAGCACGTGGACTCCCGGTCTATTACATCGGACACGGATATGGATGATGCGGAGGGGTCCCTGTCGTCCTCGGACGATGTCTCCTTTGCAGACATCTTAGAGATCCTCAAACAACGAGGCGGCTGGATGTCCAAACCCCTCTGCGGACGAATCAGTGCTCCTCAAGGCCTTTGGGGCTCAGCCTCCGCCTCCTGGGTGTCTCCGCCCCGACGAGCTTCTGGATTTAGTTTGTCGGCGTGGGAACACCCGGATACCGTGGAACCAGTCCTTCTCGCCCAAACAAATTCTTATCTGCACCCCCGAGAAGGAGTTCCTTACTAAAGGCGTGGCTGTAGATGCCATGGTGGTGGCATCTGCTACACAACAGGACGTGGCAGAGGCTTCAACGTCCATCCATCCTCCTAATAAGGAGTCTAGGAGTATGGATAGGTACGGAAAGCGCACCCTGACTTCAGCGGCCTTTACCTTAAGGTCTCTGAATTATTTGGCACATTTTACCAGGCTTCAGAGGGATCTGGTCAAGGAGTTGTCAGACTCCCTCTCGGGTAACCTACCTGAGCAGCTAGCCCAGTCCGTTAGCTCTCAGTTGGCTATCCTTACGTCAATTGCTAACTCGTCCATGAGGCTCATTTCTTATGCGGCCGAAGGGGCGGGTAGAGCGGCAGGCACAGGCGTTGCTCTCGTGAACAAGCCTGGCTCCGCTTGTGTCAGTTTGCGGAGGCCTTCAAGTCTTCCTTCGCCGACGCTCCCTTTGATGGGTCCTCATTGTTTGGACCCAAGGTGAAAGACACCCTTACCGCTGTGAGCAAGAGGAAAAACGTTATCTGCCGAGGGCCCGTTATTCCACTCCCTTTCGGCCTTACCCCAAGGCCAAAGGAGGGGGGAAAATGTGGTTCCGAAAATCTCGCAAGTTTTTCTCCCAACAGCAGGAAGATTCCCGTCCAGAGGCAGAGGGCGGGAAATTTTTCAGGGAGACGCCGTCCCAGAGGCGGCAGAGGGCCCCGCAATTCTGGAGACCATGAGTCCTTTCTGGCTCTTCAGCCTCCCATACTACATGA